>NC_070600.1:23073347-23154330 GCF_027409825.1 Scomber japonicus | reverse complement strand
GACTCCTCACTATTGTCTTGTTGTGTTTTATTGTATTTAGTTTTAGTTGATGTGAACCTGTGGATGTGTCTGAAAGTAAAGTTTAATTCAATATAAAAACACCAAACGTATAAATAAGATAAATAAGGATGTAATTGTGTCTATTTTCATGTGTTTCAATGACTATAATAAATGATTTTATCTAAATGAACTCACAGTAAGAGCTGGTCCACAGTCCTATGTAAACAATGTACAGTAACAGTTTGATCTGTATGTAGATACTGTATGTTTGTTTAAACTGTGAGTTCATGTTTTTACTGTATCTTCCTGTTCAGACATTGAAAGTTACTTGAAGCCAGAGTCAAACGTTTATTTTTTAGACATATCTTAGGTGGCAGAGAAGAGTTCAAGTGGCAAAAAACATGATGAGTATAAGTCAAAATGTTTCAGAGGAAGTCACAAAATGCTGATAAAACCTGTAAAATGAAGATACAGCAGATACAGCAGATCCAAGCAACAAAACCATGACACAGATCCTGCAGTCAGTCAGTCAGTCAGTCAGTCAGTCAGTCAGTCAGATAGATAGATAGATAGATAGATAGATAGATAGATAGATATGGCCAAGTTATTGTGATAATGCTTCTGTCATCCTATTCCAGATTGACTGACATCCAAATAGTAGCAGGGATCCTCAAGGTGTCAGCTTTCATTAGAGAGCAAGATTTTGATTGTAGGCAAAGGGGATGTGAAGTTATAGGTGTTTGATTGTGGTTATACAGCTTTGGTAACCATGGTAACCAAGTGTCCATTTGGAGTCTCCAAAAAGGACCTGAGGAAAACGCATGGACATACCTGTTGAAAAATAACTCTGAAAAAATTCATCTTTTGGTCTTTTGACTCCAAATTTGGACTGCATGAAGCCAAGACATGTGGCTGTGGCCTCATTGTGTCTATATCCCGCTGAGAGGTCCCTGACCCCTAACCCTGCCCCCCCCCCCCCCCCAACCCCTAACCCTGAGAGGTCCCTGAATGTCTGTACACATGTCATTGTAAAGACAAACCTATGGGCGAGTAAACAACCCCATCATTGTAACCTCTCTTTGTCAGTAAGTCACAGAATCACACAGACACTTTTACAAGAATCCTGAGAGTGTTTCCTTTCCAATGATACCAGACACATCTCTGAGTCTCAAACTATGTGGGATCTGTGCTGCTCACAACTTGGGGCATGTCGTTTAGGCTAACAGCATAAAGAATAGGGGCGTGTGTTAAGTGGTTAAACAAGAACAGGTTGAACCAAACACTTGATAAAACATCATAAGTTATATTTATAAAAACACACACAACACAACACACACACATCATCATTTATTTTTAAAACTGTGAACCTGCCCTCACAAAAAACATCCTCATCCACCAACATCTTACAATAAACTACACTGATACATTTAGCTGCTCTTTAGAAAAAAAAAGAAAAATTTAAAAAAAAAAAAAAAAAAAAAAAAAAAGTCGATTCTCGTATGAAAATCGTTTTTAAAAATCGGCAGAAAAAAATCGTGATTAATATAAAATCGATTTTTTTTTTTTTTTTTTTTGGCCCAGCCCTAAAATACATCCAGGTTACTAATCCTACAGGACAAAGCCAAGTCCAAGTCACATGCCAGAAAGAAAAAAAATTAAATAAAAAAAAAAAATCGATTCTTGTATGAAAATCGATTTTTTAAAAATCGCCAGAAAAAAAAAAAACGCAATTAATATAAAATCGAGTTAATTTTTTTTTGCCCAGCTCTAAGATACTAAAATATATCCAGGTCACAAAGCCAAGTCCAAGACAAGTCTGAGTGATAAATCCTGCTTCAGATACATGTGAAGAAAACCAAAATACCAGAACCTGAGACCTCAAAAAGTTCAATACACACACAGAGTCAAAAAAAAAAACTTAAATAAGACAAATCCAACTCACGATGTAGAAGAAAGCTCTGAAAAACAAATCTACAAGATCCAGACAAGTTATAAAACCTCACAAGTACCAAAAACCAATAATTACAAGACAAGGCCGAAGTTTCTCTGCTGGTGGTTTGTAGAAGTCAGATATCATCTCGTTCTTTATCTCTTTCTTATCTGAGATTAAGTGTGTGTGTGTGTGTGTGTGGGGGGGGGGGGTTATCTAAAGCACCAATCTATGGATGTTTACTGATGTTTAAATAAAGCTTTTTAGTCCTAAATTACAGACATGACTTAATAAATCATTTATATCATGTACATACAGTCAAGCCCGAAATTATTCATACCCCCTTTTGGACATGCCACTTTTTGTTCACATATAAATAAAAGCTGACTGAAATATTTTTTTTTACCACAATGATGCCTTTTGTACATCGTCTTTTTATCTTCTTGGAGACGCCTGTGTCACTTCCGGTCAAAAAACAACTTGCTGGTTGAATAAAAGTAACTTTAAGTCAAAATTTGCCAGGGGTATGAATCATTTCGGGCTTGACTGTAGATATTTACTGCCTCAGCTTGTTTTCTGTCCAAACATTAAAAACTAAATGTAGAATGAAAAAAGGGCGAGGTGCTCTAGGAAAAAAAAAAAAAGAGAGAGAGAGAAGTGATGCAACTTGATTTCCTGAGTATAGAATGAAAGAAGATAGAGTGCTGTAGGAAACTGCGTAGTGGTTTTAAAAATTAAACAAAAGTGAGACGTGGAAAGTTGATTTCCTGAGTGTGTCTGAGAAAGCAAATGACTCCTTTATTATTCATCAATCATAGATCATAAGCTGACATGTTCTTTATTCTTCTGAAAGTCAAAACTAGTAATTAAGTTAATTTAATGAATAAAACTCTACAGTATATTCCTCAACCTTACTAGTTTCTTTCTAGGAATCATTAAAAAAAACTATAATTTAGAAATAAAGGATCCATAAAATAAAGTGTAAATTTATTCTGTATCTAAATCCATTGTGTTTGTTTCCAATGTTTTATACTTTATACTAAATGATATGCTTTAACCCTTAAACAGACCTTACTAGTTATGTCATTTGCACCTCAAGTAAGGAAGGAAGGAAGGAAAGAAGGAAGGAAGGAAAGGATGGAAGAAGGAAGGGAAGCAAGAGAGGAAGAAGGAAGGAAAGGAAGGAGGGAGGAAGGAAGGAAGGAAGCAAGGGAGGAAAGGAGGGAAGAAGGAAGGAAAGGAGGGAGGAAGGGAAGGAAGGGAGGGAGGAAGAAGGAAGGAAAGGAGGGAGGAAGGAAGGAAGGACAGAGGAAGGAAGGAAGAAAGGACAGAAGGAGGGAACATTTACCCTAACAGCTGAACTTAGATCTGAGGAAGGAAGGAAGGAAGGAAGGATGAAGGAAGGAAGGAAGGAAGGAAGGAAGGAAGGAAGGACGGATGAAGGAAGGAAGGAAGGAAGGAAGGAAGGAAGGAAGGACAGAGGAAGGACAGAGGAAGGACAGAAGGAGGGAACATTTACCCTAACAGCTGAACTTAGATCTGAGGAAGGAAGGAAGGAAGGAAGGAAGGAAGGAAGGAAGGACGGATGAAGGAAGGAAGAAAGGACAGAGGAAGGACAGAGGAAGGACCCGGGAGGACAACAGGAAGGTTAAAGAGTGTGTATCTCCTGGTGCACGTTGTCTGTTTAAGGGTTAAACATGTGATGTATTGCTTGCTGGTGCAGAGCGACGTTGTGTTCCACTTTGAGCAGCACAACACATCCGGAGCTCTCAGAGTGTGAAAACCACATCGTACCAACCATTATATAACACATGGAAAAAAAAAAAAAAAAAATCTGACATGAATCACCGTGCCGCCTGCTAGACCGATGCGTAGTATGTGTAAGAATGAGTCATTCTACACACTCACGAAACACACACACACACACACACACACACACACACACACACACACACACACACACACACACACACACAAAAACCCCTCCAAACAAGTGAGTCAGGATTTTACGTTTCTGTTTATTAATTGTGAGAAGCCTTTAACCTTCCTGTCGTCCTCCCGGGACGATTGACCCCGTCTGTTTTGACTGTTCCTTCTTTCCTTCTCTCCTTCCTTCTGTCCTTCTTTCCTTCTCTCCTTCCTTCTGTCCTTCTTTCTTTCCCTCCTTCTGTCCTTCTTTCCTTCTCTCCTTCCTTCTGTCCTTCTTTCTTTCCCTCCTTCTGTCCTTCTTTCCTTCTCTCCTTCCTTCTGTCCTTCTTTCTTTCCCTCCTTCTGTCCTTCTTTCCTTCCCTCCTTCCTTCTTTCCTTCTTTCTTTCCCTCCTTCTGTCCTTCTTTCCTTCTCTCCCTCCTTCTGTCCTTCTTTCCTTCTCTCCTTCCTTCTGTCCTTCTTTCCTTCTCTCCTTCCTTCTGTCCTTCTTTCTTTCCCTCCTTCTGTCCTTCTTTCCTTCTCTCCTTCCTTCTGTCCTTCTTTCTTTCCCTCCTTCTGTCCTTCTTTCCTTCTCTCCTTCCTTCTGTCCTTCTTTCTTTCCCTCCTTCTGTCCTTCTTTCCTTCCCTCCTTCCTTCTTTCCTTCTTTCTTTCCCTCCTTCTGTCCTTCTTTCCTTCTCTCCCTCCTTCTGTCCTTCTTTCCTTCTCTCCTTCCTTCTGTCCTTCTTTCCTTCTCTCCTTCCTTCTGTCCTTCTTTCTTTCCCTCCTTCTGTCCTTCTTTCTTTCCCTCCTTCTGTCCTTCTTTCCTTCTCTCCTTCCTTCTGTCCTTCTTTCTTTCCCTCCTTCTGTCCTTCTTTCCTTCTCTCCTTCCTTCTGTCCTTCTTTCTTTCCCTCCTTCTGTCCTTCTTTCCTTCTCTCCTTCCTTCTGTCCTTCTTTCTTTCCCTCCTTCTGTCCTTCTTTCCTTCTCTCCTTCCTTCTGTCCTTCTTTCTTTCCCTCCTTCCTTCTTTCCTTCATTTCCTTCCCTCCCTTCCTCCCTCCTACCTTCCTCCTTTCCTTCCTTCTTCCTTCTTCCTCCCTTCTTCCACCCTTCCTTGACTCGAGGACAACAGGAGGTTTAAAGAGGATAAAGACAGAACACATAGGCGACAACTCTTTTAATCAGCTGTATGGGAGACAACGGCTGGTTGGCACATAGAGCTGCTTCAGCCTTTAAGTCCCCTTATTTGGCATTTATAAACAGTATATAAGCAGTTAATAATGATTTATAATGCACTACAATGTGGTATGTTTTCATAAGTTGAAGCTTGTTGATAAATGTTGAAAGTATATAAAATAGGTTTTCATAGGAGAAGTTGTTTGCTTTAATTTTAAAACTAAAAAGAAATGCCTTATATGTCCTTATAACCATTCATTGGATGTTTTTATGCTGCTTATGAACGCTAAATAGGGGGATTAACCCTTATATACTGTTCATATTCTGACCCGTCACAGTGTTTCTGAACCACTAACAAGAGTTATAGTCACAGATAAACATGATTTAATCTGAATGAAGCTTTCAGAGAACAGAGAAAGTTAATTCTTTAGTTTTTAAGATGGAAAAAACCCGATATAAAAGACAGTATATAGTAGTCCAGTGTTACATAAATCAGGGTAACTACTTCAACAAATTATATTAAATGCGAAGAACGAACATTCTTGGAGCTCTGGATGAATATGGGTCAGATATGTTTCCTTTTATATTCTGGGTCACATTAAGGGAAGGCATCAAATGTCAGGCTAAAAGAAAAAAGTGTTTTTACAGCTCTGACGTAAAAATAGGTCAAAGTGGACGTTGAACGGTATGTTAGGGTTAAAGTGAGGCAGTGTTTTTCATTTGATATGGAGGATGGCCGAGTTATTATTATCACGCCAGAAATCTGTGAGTGCAGATGAGATGATGAGATGATGAGATCCAGGCATGCAGATGTAGAGGAGTCGCACGCGTACCTCAAACAGCCATGCATGTATTGTTTTTGTACTCGCTCTCAGAAAGTCTCTCTGCTGCTTCTAACTTCAACCTGTTTACTCTCTCGCTTGTGGAATCCCCTTTTGGCAATCCACTCATCGCTGTATCACTAAATAAGAGGAATGAATGTGTCTGAATTTCATGTACAACCCCTCACACCCACATGTTTTTGGAATTTTTTAGAGGGGGGGTTTTGGCAGAGTAGCACTTCATGGTTGCAGTTTTGAACACAACCTGGTAGTACCTAGTGTTACTCCATTCATCCAAAGGTGATTCTGAATCTGAAAATGATCAAAGAAATGTTTTTTCAAGTAGTGTAATTTCAGCTCAACGTACACGTGAAGCAGAATGTTAAATACTGTGTAAAGTGAATTCAGACATTTTCTTCTAAACACATTAAATAGGTCATAAATGTATTTCTAAAAAAGGTGTAAAAAGCATTTCAACCATTTAGATTTGAATTGTGGAGCTAGGCTTCACAAACTGTGTTTCAACATTTCTGTGTTCAGGATTTAGTGATTAGCATAAACCCGCCCCTGCTGCTGTAGAGGTAGAAATACATTCAGCACACACTACTACTACTACAGTCTACAGTTAGCCAGTTAGCTGAGTTAGCCGCCGAGCTAGCAGCCGAGTTAGCAGCAGAAAGCTCTCAGACGTAGCGTCCATGTATCTGGTAGAGGTGGTGACTTTGATTGACAGGTGACACTTGGTAGGGGGCGGGGCTTCAGCGTTTGGGAGCAGAGAAAGAGGCTGATTTTTACACAACTTTGAAGCCTAATTTCATATATTTGGCGATTGTTTTAATCATTCAAATTTGGCAGAGTGGTTAACAACACACTTTTCTGTGGTATGTCAAACTCAGAACACATATTTATTCTTACTTTACACAGATTTGAAGTGATGTTTCTTAATGGACTTCTATCTCTGTAACTCTGCTGGGACTCCCAAATGAGTTAAATTAACAGTCACAGATAGTTGATGATATCGTATCGTATAGTAATACCTTTAACTAACTTGAATGACTTTGAGTTAGCATTCAGACAAAACTTTCTAATGTGAATATATAAGAAAGAAAGACAGGAAGAAAGAAAGAAGTATCCAGGGTGATGAATCAGGGGAACGTGATGGTGTTGAAGCAAAACATTTATAATCCCTATGAAACTTGCTCTTCTTACAACTAAAATGGTGTGATTTACATGTTGTATCTTGTCATGTAACCATCCTGTAGTCAGCTAGTTGACAGTAAAATTGGGAAATTAGTCAAACCTGCAACCCTCTGTAATGACAGGTGTTTCCACTTGGTGACAATATAATTGAGATAGTAGGTAAAAAGCCAGGAAGTTGTGAGCAATATGTTTATTCTACTTTAACCCCTCAAAACCAACAAAAATCTCCACAGATGCCTCAAAAGATGGTTTGGGAGCATTTCTGCTTCAAGCTACAGGAGACAATCGGTAGCCGGCAATGACAGAGACTTAAAAAACGCTATGCCCAAATCGAAAAAGAGGCTCTTGGTTTAATTAGTGTTTGGGTGTAGTAAGTTTCACAGCTATGTCTACTGTTTGCCAACGTTTGCAGCGGAAACTGATCATAAACCACTGGTCTCAATCGTCAAGAAAAAACTTAAATGACATGATGATGAAGCCCCAGCGCTATGATTTTGAGTTAATCTACACGCAGGGCAAATACATTGTCCTGGCAGATGCTCTGTCTATGCCTGGGTTAGGGTTACCAGGGCATCAGTATCAACAGGGCGCAATCTACTTGGGGGCGCACGAGCGCTCTCAAAAAAAAAAAAAAAAAAGGAAAAAAAAGTCCGTCCTCAAAAAAAGAAAAGCGCGCCCTCAAAAAAAAATCGCCAGTTTTCTAGACTAATACCGCTCATTTCAGTGGGCGATGAGGCGCCTCTATTATCACGTCAACTGGCTGCTGAGAGTCACGTATACAGGTTGTGTGTGTCAGAAGAAAAGGCAAGGGGGGGGGGGGGGGGGGGGGGGTCAACTTGCGACTGCAGAGGCTATGAGCAGGTTGTGGTTGTGAGTCTCACTCTCAGCGGAAAAGCAAAGGGGGGAGGAGGGCGGGGGATCAACTTGCGACTGCAGAGGCTGTGAGCAGCATAGACATATATACGTGCGTATATATTTCTATGGTGAGCAGGTTGTCAGTGAGTCTCACTCTCAGCGGAAAAGCAAAGGGGGGGGGGGGGCGGGGGATAGACTGACCTGTGATGATTATGATCCCAGGCCACACAACACAAACTGCTGCTTCCAAATAAATAATAATACATTTATAAAATTAATACAGACCCGTTATAGCTACATGTAAGTTATTGGGTTATGTGAAAATGCAATAAATAAATAAATAACTTTGCACCTGCACTTTCATGTGGTCAAGCACTCCCTGATAGCAATCTAATCACCCAGAAAACATTTTAATGCCAGTTGTAAAAGGGGTGAAAGTCTGTCAGATTACATTAATTATTAGTATTTTTCATTTATTTATTTTATTTTATTCATTTGTATGATGACGGATGTGTGTAATTTACTTTGGTGTTTATATATTATATTTCATTTATTTATCTTATTTTTTGTGTGATGAAGGATTTGTGGGGAGGGGCGCCGATAATCGGTCCGCCCAGGGCGCAAAACTAGCCAGGACCGCCTCTGAGTATCAAGCAGCTGCACGGAGTCAAGCTTCACAACAAAAGATGTTGAAACACGTGTCAACATGGTGACAGCTTAGCTCCCAGCATTTGATGTGATGTCAGAGCGAATTGCACAGGAAACGGCAAAGGCCCCTATGCTGCAGAAAGTGGTCCACCATATTGACACAGGTTGGCCAAAAGGAAGCTGACCGCAGTACGAGCAGATCTGAGCGTGGCAAAGGAGACAGAACAGGATTGTTTTCCCTCAGTCCATTTGCCAAGACATGCTGCGTCGTATCCATGAGGGACATCTCGGCATAGAAAAGTGTAAAAGGAGCCAGAGAAGCAGTTTACTGGCCAGGTATTGAGAACATGATAGGACACCACTGCAAACAGACAAAGGAGTCAAAGCTGATCACAGAGCAACCTGTACTACACCATGGCAAAAGGTTGGCATGATCTTTTCCATCTGCATGGCAAGGACTATGTGTTGGTTCATAGACTATTATTCAAATTACCCTGAGGTGTCTGTGATAACACACGAAAAGCTTCTTGGCCAGACATGGAATCCCACAGTGTGTGGTTGGTGACAATGGCCCTCAGTACAACTGTGAGGAAGTTTGCCACGCGGTATGGATTTCAACACACTACCTCTAGTCCACGACATGCACAGGCTAACAGACAGGCTGAAAATAGGAATCCAAATTGTGAAAAGATTAACTTCTCACGCGTCGCAAGCTTTCATTTCCAGAAAAGGAACTATGACAGAGCAGCAAGAAAACTGGAACCTCTTCAGGAAATGGATGTTGTAAGAATCGATTATTGCAGAAACAGGAAGTCAGAAAAATGTGAAACTATGAAATTTGTAAATAATGTTGCTAGTTATATTCTGTCTATTTGTGTTATGTGGGATATTTGTGTTTAGGACAGGAGTAATAGAGAAAAGCTAAAATATGTTTTATTTGCACTGCATTAAGACTTTTTGGATCTTAATAAGTCTGGTTGGATTTATGTTATATTTACCTGCTTTGGAAGGAGTAATGATAAGTGTTTCCATATGTTACCATAGGTGGCAGTATAACCATTGGAGATATAGTAGGTAAAAACCAGGAAGTTGTGAACAATAAAAAGTCACATGTTGAAATGAAAGTGAGCAATAAACAAGCTGGCTTAGCTAGCATGATGTTACGAACTGGATAAGTATATTCTTAAATTGGAGATGCCGCATTCAGTCATTGTGCTTACTGGTTGTTGTCCACAAATATCTTCGACGCTAACTGCTGGTAAAACCAAAATGTTTCCCTTTCTTACATTTTAGTTACAACAGCTTTAATTTTTTATATTGATCTTTATGTCTGTGTGAACTAAACTGGGTATTTTTGCCACAGTAGCAGCTCCAGCGATGGTCCACCACTTTGGTATAGACTGAAATATCTAATATCTAACTCTGCCATGAGCCCAGTTTAACCGAATTAGACTTGGAGGATGCTAACGATGCTAACTGCTGGTAAAACAAAAATGTTTCCCTTTCTTACATTTAAGTTACAGCTTTGTTTTTTAATTTTTTTATATTGATCTTTATGTCTGTGTGAACTAAACTGGGTTGTGGTTTCTTTAGCCACAGTAGCAGCTCCACCACTTTGGTTTAGACTGAAATATCTAATATCTAACTCTGCCATGAGCCCATTTTAACCGAGTTAGACTTGGAGGATGCTAACGATGCTAACGATGCTAACTGCTGATAAAACCAAAATGTTTCCCTTTCTTACATTTTAGTTACAACAGCTTTAATTTTTTATATTGATCTTTATGTCTGTGTGAACTAAACTGGGTTGTGTGGTTTTTTTTTTGCCACAGTAGCAGCTCCAGCGATGGCGACGGTCCACCACTTTGGTTTAGACTGAAGTATCTAATATCTAACTCTGCCATGAGCCCATTTTAACCGAGTTAGACTTGGAGGGCTGTCTAAGTGTGTTTCTAAGTGAACAGTTTCACCTTGTTGTCCTCGCTGTGGTCTGCTCCATCCTGTTAAACTGTGGAGTCGGCGTGTATCTCTAAGGCCGGAATGTAGCTTTCCCCCTTGTAAACACTTTAACAATGAGCCTCGTAAATCCTAACAGCTCTGCGCACAGACTCACATTTCTCAACACGGAGACAGACTCCAGACTGAACAGTTTCCAGCTGGGAGTCCTGGTTTCTGATTGGCTGACAGGTGTCTGATAAAACTATACACAAAGGCACCTCCAGATAGAACTCGTTGGTAGTTTAACCGCTTTTCTCAATCAGGTTTAAAGGTTTATTGAACTGCATGGTAACCGTAGCAACAGTACAGATGCTTCAGGCTTGGCTAGCAGTTAACCCTCACACACTGTTCATATTCTGACTCATAACTAGTCTCTGCACCAATTCACATTCATTCACCATCACTTATTATTAAATGGTTGATTAATCTTATGAAAAAGAGATTATTTATCAGCTACACACACACACACACACACACACACACATGCACACACAAAAAAGCATTTTATTTCCATTTGCGTACACTGTAGGTCAGTTTAGGAAAAGTCTGGCTAAAAGAAATGTGTATATGGTGTTTTTACAGTGCTCAAAAACCAGTATGCAAGGGTTAACTGATTTTGCTAATCATGGGTTCATGATGGCAGACACACTATAAAGAGAGTTTTTGTCTGTTTTTATTAGAAATAATAGATTCAACTTTGTCCCCATTTAATCATAGAGTGCAAAATAGGAGATGATTTTCCACATTCTGTATTCCTATTTCAGATTTTTCTCTAAACAATATTGTCTTTGTTGCTCAACACAGAACTTATACTGGGTCAAGATTTGGGCCATACGTTTGAATTATTTCAATTATTTTAATTTCAACTAACCCATGAGTCTTGACCACCTTTGCAGCTGAGAGCAAAACATGTTGCCATAGTTGCTGAATTTATAAAAAATTGAACCAAACTTTAAAAAAGCATTAATTGAAGATGCAGGTTGTGTTTTTAAGTGTTCTTGACAACATAATCTTAATCCTCCACCCGTCATTACTGATACAAGTGATAGGGTTAGTGGCTGTTTCTTGTGGAGTTGTAGATAACATTGTTTTGTTTTTTTTATCAAGGAAGCAGACATTTTCTTGCACAGCTGTTCATCTTCATGCTGATCCAAGCTGAAGAAGAGCTCTAACTGTGAGCCAGTGATGTCTGTGGGGAAAATGAACAGAACTTAGTTACTTGTGTATTAGAAGTCATGTTCATAACATACAATATACAACAGGGAATAAAATACAAATATAGACATATCATATTTTTATGGGCTTTTATGTCTAAATTGTACTACAGAGTTATGATCAGTGGATTTATGTTCGGTTTACAACTAGACAGGATGAAGTAAATCACTCTGTATGGAAGTGGCAGGATATCTACTTATGCTGATGTCTGTTTATAGGACAGCTGCCAAGCTGGCTGTTATTTATATTTATGTTTCTACTGTAATGGAGTGACGGAAAAACTATTCAGATGTTTCACTTAAGTAAAACTACCAATACTGCAATATAAAAATATCTCATTAAGTAAAAGCATGCATGATAAATCCTACTACAGTAGAAGTACATACGTATTATAGTGATGTAGTATGCAGTATTACAGTTAAAGTACTGCAGTATTATAGTGATGTAGTATGCAGTATTACAGTAAAAGTACTGCAGTATTATGAGTGATGTAGTATGCAGTATTACAGTAAAAGTACTGCAGTATTATAGTGATGTAGTATGCAGTATTACAGTAAAAGTACTGCAGTATTATGAGTGATGTAGTATGCAGTATTACAGTAAAAGTACTGCAGTATTATAGTGATGTAGTATGCAGTATTACAGTAAAAGTACTGCAGTATTATAGTGATGTAGTATGCAGGGTCAGCAGATAAATGTGAGAGCTGCTGAGATGATTAATGGGAAAGAAGAAAAAACAAAGTTCTGATACACAAATGTGTTTTCAGTTTTTGGACTTTTTCTCTAATCTTTGATTTTGGCTGAAATATTGGATCATTTGAACATTTATTGAAATGAAAGCATGTGAGAAGTTTAGAGGGAAGAATCAGTATTTGGTGGAGCTGTTAACAACTCATAGACATCTGAAATGTGAGCCGACTACACACTGCTGACTGGTTTCATCTTTAACAATGTGTTGTATTTTAAAAGCTTGTTATATTATCCATTGTGTCAAATCTGCATCTGAAAAGTAACTAAAGCTGTTAAATAAATGTAGTGGAGTAGAAAGTATAACATGTAGTGGAGTGAAGGTGTAGATGGTAGAAGGTACTTTCCACCAGTGCAAATGTCACAAGTGGTCTGGCACTCTAAGCTCTGAAATGGATGGCATTTCCTGGTGGCCCAACTTTCTCTGAAAAACAATACATGGCGTGCCTCACCAGGCAAATAGTGGCAAGACAGTAACGTAGTAGATTAACAGTAAAAAACAAGCAACAAAAAAAGCTCTTCATGTTGGAATTGTTCTTCACGTTTAGTTTAACCTCAAAATGCACAGAAGCATTTCATAGAAGTCAGTGTTGGTCTGGATGTCAGGCTGGTTGTTCTCTTCTTTCACCAACATCTGTGTTTGTTCAGAGACACCTTGAATGTGTGGGGGTGTGGCCACTCCTCTGTCCTACTCACAGTTTGTTTTCTCCCCTTCCCTTCCCTTCCCTTTTTTTTTCCCTCCACTGATTCTCACGTATATATTCCTCCTGTATGTTGAGCTGATTCATGCGTTGGATGCTCCTGAAGAAACAGCACATAACACCAGCTATTCTGTGCAACTACCCCACCCCCATTCCTCTGAGGGCCTTTATGGGGGCACAAGGCAGTATATTGTCTTCCTTTTTCTCTAGACCTCAGTATTTTTTTTTCTCAACTGGAAGGATGGAGCCATTATCTGTAACACAAAGTGGGTGTGGTCTCCTCCAACCTCCCCCTTAGTAGACAGCCCATAGATCTAGAACAGCTAGAGAGGGCAGAAAACCCCCCTTTGTGTGGCTGTAACGTGAATTTAAAAGTGGAAACAGATTCTTTTTAATGAGAACATCTGTCCCCATTAACACATCTGCTTTCACACAGTTTATCACTGTTTGTTTGGATTTTTTGGGGGGTATTTTATTCCTAGCCGTTTTCAATGATTCCATTTAGAAATATAAGGTTCCCTGCCGCCTTAAAACTGCGTGCTAACTGAACATAAACTGAATAATTTGCTCAACGTTAACAGATTTTAAGATATTAAATTGAATCGACAAACGTCAAACAATCAGATTTGCTTTTTTGTTCTCAGTTTCTCGCTCAGAAGAGGAATTTCTCCCTTTTTACACAATGAACAAATGCAGATTTCCCCATTGTTGGACCCCCACTGAGGAAGCTGCCATGCTATACCAGCAGCATCACTGACACTCCTCTGGGCTGGGTTTTGATTCGGGAACGGTGGATGCTTGAGGAATGAGGAAACTCTCAGAAATGAACAGAACAAAACAACAAAACACTTCACGCCATGAAAGCCACAGTTTCTCATAATGTTACATTTTAGGTTCTGCTTTGTGTTTCAGTTCCCTAAACTTCAATCTAAATGTGTCAGATCAGTCTAGTCACATCAATTGACGTTAATCTATGTGTTGTTATTAGCTGGATGCATTTCCTCATATGTCTCTTAATCTACTGTGTGACCTTGACCTCTGTTATTAAAGAGATGTCAATGAGCATCGCCGCTGCACTGGGTGGGTTAGGGTTTGTTTATTTTAATCCCACACACACATCAGTCCAGCTGCCAGAAAAACTCACTAGACCAAATGTTGATGCATCCACTGCTCAAAATAGTCCTCAACAAATGCAGGATTTCCTTCGTTTATTGTTTTTGTTTTTGCAAGAAGTTACAATAATCAACAGCTGTTAATTTCTTTTCTAAATGAGATGATATATTTCCTCAGGAGGAACCAATAAGCCCAGTAAAGAAGTCATAAAGTGTTGAGAGACGGGCTAACATTGTTGATTTGTGGTCTCTTCACTCAACGGAAAATATAAAGTATGAGGAGCCTGACCTTTTACAACCACTGATAAGCTTCCTGTCTCCATCTACCAAGAACCTTGATCGTTCAATAATCAAGACAGATAATCTTTGTAGGCCCAAGAGTTTATTTTAAACTTAGCCAAACTACTGTACATTTCAGTGCTACACATCCTGGGCTTTTCCATGATTTGTAATTTAGAAATACTACTTTCACAGCAACAGGCATTCAAACACCAACATAACCCAGTTTAAATAGTCATGCTTTTATGGTCCTATCTTAAATGTTGTAAAATAAATGTAAGCAATATTTTTTATAACACTTCCTATTCAAATAAAGGAAATAAAGATGTCATCCAACTCTGTTCAGGCTCACAAAAAAAGATAGAAAAAAAGCTTTTGAATCAAAAGAAGGGATTTCAGTGCATCCTGTGGTCTCATGCAGACTTCAGGGATTGGCTGCACATCAGTTCTGTGTGTCGTAGCTCTGTGTGCACCTTCACTCACATTCATTCTGCACATAGTTTATCACAGCACACACTGCTGCACGCCCATCACACACACTGTTTCATCTGCACACATATTCACTTCGTCTCTGAGCGCCAATTACCAAAAGCTGAAAATGGGGAAAATTAATGGATGCCTCAAATGTCTTTTTATCTTTTTCAACGTGTTGTTTGCAGTAAGTACAAAAGCTTTTCTTATTTTTTTCTGGGTTATTTTAGTTTTTCTTTTTTTTTCAGGGTTATTTTTTCTTTTCTTTTGTGTTTTTGTTTTTGTTTGCTTGGTTTGGTTCTTTATACATAAAGGTGAAATAGTATTTCTGTAAAATCTGTGTGTGATGCAAAATAGAAAGAAACAGGGAAAAAAAAGGTAATGTTATGTAATATATTTGGCTTTTGTCTCAATTTAATCTTTTTTATTCTAACATGATGTTTTACAAAAGTAAAGAATAATAGTTTTTATTAATTTGCATGCCCTTCTTAACAAAAGTGGAAATGAAAAAAAGGTTGGCATGCTTAAAAAAAACAGAAGTTACAAAAAAAAAAAAAAAGAGAAAGAGAAGATGAAACACCATCCATGTAAAAGTGAAATGAGTTTTAATGCATCACATGTTGGTCCTGTTGTTTTAGGAAAATTTGCAGGTATAGATTTTGTTTGAATTGTGCATGTTGAGTAAATGGTCATTTCCCGTAACAGAAAAGAAAAAAAAAAAACGAGTGGTACAAACCCCTGCAACAGAGATCGTATTTCAACCCCCCTTTTCTTTCATTCCTTTCTGCGGCATAAACATGTTTTCAGCTCCAAGAGCTGATTAAAGACAAGAAAGAGGAAAAGAGGAGGGGTCTGATGAGTCTGTTTTCAATTTGGGAAACATTTTTTTATATGGAAAAAAACTGCAGACCACTTTACCATAATAAAGCCAATAATGAACAAAATGATCAAGTTCAAAGTCATGATAAACAGATGAATATGGCTAAAGTATAAAATACAAACTAAGTGTTTTTTTTAATGTGGTAAAGTTGAAAGTTGATTATTTTTTATTTTCTATGATCTTTTTTTTTCTTTTCCACATATCCACATATTGACTTCTTTTCACCAGCATTTTTGTTTTTACTAATTCATTTAGACAATTAGATTCATTAATATGTTTAATAGAAAACATGAAAATATATGGTGTCCAAACATCTTTAAAAAAAAAGGCATGGGACATTTATCTGGGCGTTTACGTCAATATGATCAGGTAATGGAGAGTCTCATGTGTTCAGTTTGTGGAGCTCTGTCTCCATCTAGAGTCTCTTTGCAGGAACTACAGGCACTGTGTCTGGAGGCCAAATGGAAAAATCCTGCAATGGTGCCAATGTGATGCCAATCTGAGTTTACTGTGAGAGGGTTGGGGTTTTCCAGTTTTCCATCAGCTGAAAGCTCTTAGTATCATGTGACAACTCTTAATAACAACAACAACAACAGCAATGAATAATTAAAGCTGCAAGCAGCGATAACTGGGCCCTCGTGCCCCTGCCCCACCCTGAAACAGTGAAATGGTCATATGATGACACGGAGTTAATATGAAGTCGGTCAGATTGACTCATTAAAGTACATGCCGTGGAAATGGTGACAAACAGTGCCAAAACTGAAAATTATGAGTCCAATAGACTTTTTTTGTGTGTCTTGATATGATACACATGTGTACCGAATTTCATTCATCTACGTCAATCTGGAGGGAGGGGCTCAATTTTCTTAATTTTCTAGGGGGCGCAGTGGCACCATTTGGCCAACGCTTCCTTTTTTATGGCGAAACAATGAAAATTGCTGAATCGCCACGGCAACCAGGTATAATGGGGGAATGGAAGATTTTGATAAATTTTCATCCCCAATGTCCTTAGATGATTCTGAGTGAATTTGAAGTCAGTTGGATTAAGGACGAGTTTGTAAAATAAAGAAAATGCAAAGTTGGTGGCAAAATTGAAAATTCGAGTCAAAACAGCTCACTTCCTGTTGGAGTTAGGGTAAGGGTCCAAGAGACTTTTTTGTGGGTCTAGTCATGACCAAATGTGTACCAAATTTCGGTTGTCTATGTCAAACTTGAGCGACATTCCCTAAATGTTGACTTGATGCATTTGCAATGATTGGGAACTTTAGATCATCCACTAAAAGTCATTGGGATTTGTAAAGATGGTGACATTTCAGGGTTTACAGATTTAAAAAAGTCTGTCAAATTCTTCTTTGAGTATTTTGTTATCCCATGTAGTAATATATCTTTTGTCCATTTCAGATATGTGTGTGTTCTTCATTGTTTCAAGTGTCTGTTACATCTCCATATGATAAGTAAAATAATAAATCTGGTCATGTGTCCTTAGATCATCGGATGTGTGCTGATCTACGGAGCAGTGAAGTCCGCTGCCATTTCCAATCAGGTAAACAATAACATCATCATTGAATCCTTAATTGTGTTCTACAGGGTTACATCTAAAATGCAGAAAACATCAAATCAGTAAAGTATGTATGTGTTTTTTTAGTTTTATTAGAAACCACAATGAAATATGGACCAGAAACAGTTAAGTTTCATTTTTAGGCTTTGTTTCGTGCTTACTCTCTCTAGTTATTAGATCTGACACAGTTTAGAAACATCTAGATTAATCATATTTTTTTTAAAAAGAAAAGAGAAAAGTAAAATTACCACCCTAACTGTCAACATTACAACATTACAACACGTTTACAACCAGACTAACAGACCACCTTTGACCCACCATACCATGTGTTGTATGCACATACAGTTTTCTTGAGTTATGATACAGACTTTTCACGTGTGCTCATTTCCAGTCCTAATAATAATAATAATAATAATGATAATAACTTTATTTTGTATAGCGCCTTTCATTAAATCCGAGGTCGCTTCACAATAACAAGAACACAGACAAAAAACACACATTTAGCAAAAGCTTGGAGAACAAGTGCCTTTTCAACATTGATTTAAAAGAGTCCAGGATGGTGCTTGGCGAATGTTAGGAGGGAGCGAGTTCCACAGTGTAGGAGCTACCACACTGAATGCTCCCCCTGCCCCCGAAGGTTTGCCTTCTGGTGCGGGGGATGGACAGGAGGCCCAAGTTGGTGGAGCGCAGGTCCCGTGAAGGGAGGTAAACATGGAGGAGGTCCATTAAGTACTTTGGTGCAACGGCATGAAGAGATGTATATTCTACCTCCAAACAAATCATCTGAGGAATGAAATCTCAGGAATGTTATCTTAAAATTATCAAAACATCAAACTACTTCTTCTTTTCAGAAAAACATGAAAAACACATGATAGCATTGACCAGAATCTACTGTTTAGCCCACAGTGTATGAGAAGATGAAGATGAATGTGCGCTGTGATATCTGCTCGATGAATTATCTCATTGTTCATTTTCTCAATTGGGTCAACGCTTGCTGCCAAATATACATTTATAACTTCCCATTACAGGATGTGCTGCAGATTACAGAAATGTGAAATCAGAGTCAGATGTGAACAATGCGTTCAAACAATCACATGTCAGTTTTGGGAAAATCTTGTTTTGTAGGATTCACTTCTTCAACAAATTAATGACTTATTGCACTTTTAAATGATGAGTTTCTGTAAAGGCTTGTACAACTGCCTGCAGCAAGCCGTAAGAAGGTTCTGGGAACTCATTCTGTGATGGTTTTGATTAAAACAAAAGCAGCTGGTTTATGAAAATCAAAGCTAATTTAGTTAGTCAGGACATCACCTGTATAATTCTGTAAACAGTACACATCTGAAAATACATAGAAATATGTAAAACAAGTCGAGGTGAAGAATTCAGAGTGTTTACAAGGAGGCAGGGAGCTGCACAAATGTAGAGGAGGATTTGTTTTTTTCTTGTAATGCAGAACAGATGAAGCTCGGGGGAGGTTTCCATTTTCATAGTAGGCTTTCTCTTTGAGAGGAAGACAGGATGGCTCTGACAATGCTATCAGATCTACAGAGAGCGAGCGGCATGACAGAGGACAGCAAAAAAAAAAAAAAAACATCACTCCTTATGGAACACACCATTCTATCCACTTTTAAACAAATCAGATTTACTTTCCATTTCTGTGAGGTGTTTTCCTAGACATCCCCACGTTTAAATAGATTTCCTGCTGACCGGAATCCACTTTCCAGGAAATGAGATTTAAAGGTGTTAATGGGATAATACTTGATAACCAATACACGTGGTCCTTTAAAATGTATTGGCTAAAACAACATTGTTGTCTGAAAAAGACATTTGAAAATGCCTAGTGTCTTCTTATGTTGCAATGCAGCAGCTTACTTACTGCTGTTTCATATTAGATTCACGGTGAGACAAAACCTGATGTCATCTAATCCACCAAGTAATCAGATTGACAGTGATGGCAGCTATATTTGGTTGGGTCATAGTCATCAGTCAAACTTCTCTGAAAATAGCATTTGTGTCTATTATTCAGTATCTGAGGGAAGCCCCATTTGTGATGTAACAAGGTGTTTTAATGACTCAGTTATTAGTATTAAAAAGGAAATAATTATACAGGCAAACTACAGCAATGTGTTACTGACACCATGAAAAGAAACACTGAAAAGAAACTTAACAATTAGAAATTACAAAAACATTTTTAATGCATTGTTCCATTAAAACAACAATGCTGAATTCATTATGTGACAGGCTTTGAGAAAAAATGTACAAATTGTGTCAAACTTCTACAGTTTAGATGTGAAACAGCAATGTAATATAACCTGCTAGCATTAATAGCAATCAGATCAAATATAAAATTATAATGCTCAATATTATAAATGTACAATTTTACCAAGCTTTTTTAACCAGAAAGAAACAGTGGCAACCGTCAAACTGTGTTTATTGGCCTCCCATTGGTCCGTTGTCTACATGTCACCTGGAAATGATATGAAAGTCAAATTTATTTCATTGAGCAAAGGATTATAGATTTGTCTTTTCATTAACCCTAACCCAACCCAACCCTAACCCTCTACAGGATCTACAGGGTCAGAAAGTCAAATTATGAATAATTAATTACATTTTTTGTTTTCGTAATGGTATTTGCTGACGATAAGGGAAATAAAGAATACTTCCTGCCTTATTATTTATTGTACTGTTAAAGGTAAAGCTCAGTAGTAATTCAGTGGGTGTGTTGTTTTGTTGTCCCGTTGTGGTGGAGCAGATGTCGTCAGTTGGGGCCCCGGGAGTCGGCTGGGTTTGGGTGTTTGCCATCGGTGTCCTTGCCATCTCTTGCCTGGGAATCTACGCCGGCTGTGCTGAGAAAGACATCGTTCTCAAAGTTGTATGTATAACATTGTTTATTTTCTTGTTAAAAGGTCGTTTTTTGAGCAATCAAACCACTGAACTTATTTGTGTTGTTCCATGTACAGTTTGCAGGTTTCATGGGCGTTGGACTGATCATCATGCTGATCTTTGGCATCATTGTTGTTGTCATGAGAAACAAGGTAATCTATCACTCACTGCTTATTTGTTCTGTATCTTGCTGCTTTTGTTCTCTGCATCAACGTATATTTTAATGTTAAAGTCTGTGTAAAGTAAGAATAAATATGTGTTCTGAGTTTGACATACCACAGAAAAGTGTGTTGTTAATCACCCTGCCAAATTTGAATGATTAAAAAAATCGCCAAATATATGAAATTAGACTTCAAAGTTGTGTAAAAATCAGCCTCTTTCTCTGCTCCCAAACGATGTGGGCGTGGCCGCCGAGTTCGCTGAAACTCCGCCCCCTACCAAGTGTCACCTGTCAATCAAAGTCCCCACCTCTACCCGAAAACATGGACACTATGTCTGAGAGCTTTCTGCAGCTAGCTCAGCGGCTAGCTTGGCGGCTAACTTGGTCGCTAGCTCGGTGGCTAGCTCAGCTAACTGGCTAACTGTAGACTGTAGTAGTAGTAGTGTTAGATGTAGAAACAATAATTCGCCGATAGGCAGGTTAACCACTGAGGAGAGCAGACTCTCAGTCTTATATAGTAGGGGAGGGGCCAAGGGTACGCCATTACGTCACGGAGTAGCCCTTTTTGCAGGCTCATAGTTATCAGCCTTTTCACATGTTTTCTGTAACCATTTTCCAACATGTATAATATGTTTAGAAGTAAATCAATGAATTAACTTTACACAGACGTTAAAGTTCTCCATGTTGATGCTAAATTGCCAAAACTGTCCTATTATATATTTTTTCTGACTTTGTTGATCTTGTTTCTATATCAGTATGCTTAAGTTCTCCCATATATCTATCTTGACACAAGTGCTCTCTCTCTCTCTCTGTCTTGATGCTAATGTTATTCTTTCTGTCAACCATGATGTTCTCTCCATCTTCCTTTCATTATGTGTGTTCTCTCTATCTTCATGTTACCTTTGCAGACAATCTCTGTATCTTGACACCAACTCTAGCTGTGTCCAAATTCAAATTCAAATTCAAATTCTTTTCACTACTTTGTGCTCTAAATTTTATTTTTGTCACTTTATTTGTGTTTCTGAAATCTCTTTGTATACAACCTAACCCTTTTTATACCTCTAGCATGTTACTAATGTTCTCTCTCAATCTGCTGTTGTTAACATTGTTCTCCTTGTCTTTCTTGTTCTCTCTCTCTTTTGATTTTGACGCAGTCCGTTGACTCGCTCCAATTTAATTTAATCTTAAACCTAATTTGATTTTCTGTCTCTGTGTACTGCACAATCATTGTAATCTTTTTTTTATTGTTTGCTCCACCTTGATCTTGATCTCTTTGTATCTTGATGCTTATATTATTCTCTCTTTAGTCCAAAATCACTCTGCATGCAACCAAATTTGAAAACTACATTTAAGGATACTGCAATATAAAGTAGTTTGCAATTAAAGTAGTAATATTACAAAATGTTCCTCCATTTTTTTGATGTAAAAACACTATGCCAGCTCTGTTTAGAATGTAATTATTGTAATTTGTACTCAAACGCGCCCACGGTACCATTTTTCAAACAAACAAGCCAACACTAATGCTGTCTATTAAACAACAGTAAACATGCTAGGTTGTTATGGTTTGTGTCTTGATGCTAATCTTGTTCTCTATGGGCCTTGTATTAACAATCTATAGCACATGGTGTGAAGCGTGTGGCACAAATGCATTTACGGTGCATCCAAATCCAGCCGTAAAAATGGTCGATGCGCCAGGTGCATGATTCAAAGGGGTTGTACTTAAGTCTCTTAATTAATCATGGGTATGTTTTGGGTGTAACATGCAGTAAACCAATCAGAGTCATATCCCATTTCCCTTTAAAAGCCAGGATTGCTATTATAATGGCACATTTGCCAAGCAATGCGTTTCAAGAATAAAACAGCTGAAAAGAAAGTTGGCTGATCAGCTGCTAACCCGACCTGTCATCCATAGAGAGGAAGAATATGGAGCTATATAACCAACCAGCCTGATGAGTGTAGAGGTGTGTGTGTGGTTATGCATTTGCTATTTAAGGAATGTGGGTGTTTGACGGGAAAATGACAACTGCTCTGGTCTTAAACTAGCAAAGACTACTTGGTGCTGCTGTGTGCTCGGTAAGACAGGGACCTACCATAAAATATGGTGTATAAGACGAAGCTTTATCACAATTTTTTTTTCATTCAAAAGTGGGACGCGTCAATATGTGCACACAGTGACTGGCTCTGATGAAGAGTTTTTAGGACCCAAGTGAGCATACAGCTACACACTGTATCAAATATATAAAGTTACTGTGTTCTTTTAAAAGATTTAATCGAAATTCTGCCTAACCTGAACCCGTTCTGAGTTAATATATACAGGTCCAGTTCAGTTAAGCGAATCATTACCGGACCATTAACCATTTACCCGACAGACTGTGTGTTTTATTGCATTTCAAATAAAAGTAAATTGAGAACATTTTTAAGTATAGACATATATGTTTATAAATTAATAACTACTGATACAGTCATATAAAACAGTCTTTAATAGAGAAGTGTTTTTTCCAGCATGAGAACCCGTCAAAATAGACTATATCTTATGCACCGGTTTTTACAGTAGGTCTTCTTGGACACTATTCTTCTTTATTTGTCTTAATGCTAACCTGCACTCTTTGCTCTCATCTATTTACCATGATTCTGACATTGTTCTCTGTCTCTGTTTATCTGGATGTAAGTGTTTCTCTTTCTGTCTCATTGCTGATGTTTCCTCTCATTTTTTAATTTCTTATGTTGATGCTAATGTTGTTCTCTCTGTCCCTAGATTAAAACCAAATTTACCTCCACCACTTCCGAATATGCAAAGCCTTTAATGGAAGATGAGGGATTCCGCGGAGTGCTTGAAGGGTTCCAACAAAGTGTAATGCCTTCTGTCAACTATTTACCCATATGAATTTAGTCTAGCTAAGCTAAACATGTTTCTCATAGGTTCTTCTTCCAGATGGTGTTAAAAGAGGGTGTCTCTCTTTAGAATGCATGTAGTCACTTTTTTTTTAAATTGAGAGTTATGCATTTGTGATTACATTCCAGTCACTGAAATAAGTTAAATTTAACATTTGTGTCCAGCTGCTGAAAGTCACTCTGTCATGTGTGTTGTTGCAGGCCCAGTGCTGTGGAGTGTCAAGCGCTTCAGACTGGGGTAATGAAATCCCTGACTCCTGTGCCTGCACTACTTCAAATTATTTTGGAGGTGGATGTACCGCCAGACCTGGGGTTGGTTTTGCTCCTTTCAAACATTCTCTTTAACAATTTGTAAAATGAAAATGGAATATCAGACTAACAGACATAAATCCAGTTAGCCTAATCTCATTGGAGAACACTTTTTTGTCATTCAGTGTTCCAAAAATTGTGGACCTTGTGCAGACAACTGTGTTATTTATGTTTATAAGCAGGGAATATACAGTACTAATATCTAATAACTGCAGAGTTGATCCCTCCACATGTTGACCACTTGTGGTGCTATGGAGCAATACTTTTATGAGTCCCTATTTTGTTTGCATCATGCGCAAATACAATGACGCACACACATTCCCTACCTAAAGTTTCAAACTATTTCACCGATTGACAGTGGGTGGCACTACATGTTTGTAAAAATGGTTGAAAACACTTGAAAAAAAAATTCAGCACTGTTCACAAGACCCAACTAGATAAGTGTGGTAGCTACTTCTCTGGTATTCAAAGGACCAGTTTGTGAGTTTTAGTGCCATCTAGTGGTGAGGATGTAGAGTGCACCCAACTGAATACTCCTCCCGCCTCCCTCCCCTTCCAAGCTATCATGGCCATGGGGAAAAATTGTGAAAGGCCCTCTACTCTCACAGTGTTTGGTTTGTCCATTTTGGACTACTGTAGAAACATGGTGGTACAATATGGCAAGCTACGTGAAAGAGGACCTGCTCCCTATGTAGATATAAAGAGCTCATTATAAGGTAATAAAAACACAACAATTCCTTATTTAAGGTGATTTTACACTAAGTAAAATATACTTATGAATGTATATATTCCATTTCTGCCAAGGCTGCTCGGCTAGATACCACTAAATTCTACAAACTGCACCTTTAATGTAAACAGGAACTCAGAGTTGTTCTTTGATTTGGAACAGAGTCATCATTTTCATTAGATCTGATTCAATATTGATGAAGTTTCAGATGCTGCCCAACAATCTGCCAAGCACGTTGTTTCAAGCATCTGGAGGCCTTTAGTCTGAATGTGTCTGGTTTCTGCAGTACTTTTACTGTCTGGTATTTGACAGAAGATACATATACATTGGCCTGTTTTGCTTTGTGTATTATGGTGACATTTTATTCTTGCTGTCTTGCAGGGAGCAACAGGCCCAAATCAAATCTATGCTCAGGTAAGCAACCAAACAACCAATCTAAACACCAATCAATCATCCAATCAGTGATCCTTCAAGATAATGACCCCTTCTCCCTCTCCTCCTCTGCAGACTTGTGGTGACACCCTCTTCATATTTTTTGACCTCTTCTTCAAGATCGCCATGGGTTTCTTCTTTGGATTCGCTGTCACCGCAGTACGTTTCATTGTAAAAAGCTTTAGGAGGGAAAATTGCTGAATTACAACAGGACTTTGAGCTGTTCTGCATCCTACTGGAAATTGGTTTTGTCCATTGACTGACTGACATTTCTGGTTGTATAGAGTTGCAAAGTAGGACAAGTTATTTCTGGAGCTTAACGTTCAGTCAGTGATCGATAGAGTAGAGACTGACTGGTTTCAGGTCTCAGTTTTAGGCCCAGGGAGTACCAGACTGGGGAAAAAATGATGTCTCAGAAAAAGTTCACATAATTGTTTCACACTTCTGACCAGTGGTCTTTTGAACTGACCCCATATCTTTGTGCCTGTCTGTCTAGTTACTGGGCCTGCTGGTCTCCCTCCTGATGATCCATCAAATCAAACGTCATGACAGCTCCGGAGGGGCGTCCATTGCCATGAAGGGCTTCTGAGAAAAACCTTCAACAGCTGACCTTAACCTCTGCACTGTAACAGGAGGACTCAGTGGTCAAAATACGACCTTTTCTCTTTACTTTTTTATGACCTTTCTGCCTTTTAAGAGAGTGACAGGGAAAGCAGGAGACACAGGGATGAAATGGCATGCTTCAGAATGATTTCATTTGGGAAAAAATGCCTCACAGCATTTTCTTTCCTTTCAGCTTTGTATTGTAGAAAATATTGCTTGAATAGCAAACATTTATTTTTTTGAAAATCATTATATTGCTTGTGTTATTGGATGGTCAGCAGTATTATAATAGTCTTGTATAAAAGAAGTTGTTTCTAAGCTCAACCTTCTCTACATCTGACTGGAGCTCTATTAACCCGAGGAGGTCATAAAATCAGAGCTACTCCATTCTAAAGCTACAGTAAAACAATTTGGAAAATCAACTTATCCATCTTATTCCTCAGTCACCAGTAAATAGCAGTTAAGTGCCTGTGTGTCCTTGCTAAATTGGTGGTATTAGAAGCTTGATGGTGTAGTGTCTACTCATAGGACCAATTCATGAACTATGCCCGCTGACATATAGGCAGTCAGGAACATCCTAATGCTATTATGACACAATAGCTCTTCCAGGTAGCTGGCTTGCTAACTGTCAGGGAACAAACCAGCCCATGTTTGCAGACCACGCCTCTTTTGTCGAGCAATTTATAGGGTGTATATACCTGATTATCAGACAGGTGCTATGTAGCTTCTCTGACTCTCTGTGGCCTGAAAAGGTCAGCACTGTCAAAATTTGCTGTTGGTCACCAAGTGAATTTGAATGTGAAGGAGGAGCTCTTTGGTGGGTGATTTTACTCCTTATTGTGTCAAATCTATTGAAATGCTGCTAAATTTATTGGGCCTTTACTGAGCACCAAAAAGTTTTAAGTTTAGCTTTGCACAAAGACTGGGAGCAGAGGGAATCTGTTAGCCTAGCTCTAGTGCTGTCTTACAATATGACTATTCCTTTAATTCAATCAGAATCTCCACTGAAAATAACTTCTCACATAGATTGTGAAACAAAACTTCTGGTTTTGATTGCTCTTATTATTTTTGGAAACATCTGCCAAAAGATAAAAGATGAAAACTCTTTGTGTTCCAGCTATATTTTAATAGCACTTAAGTACTGTAGACATTATAAAGTTATTAAGATCTTTTTAGTTCAGGGATGTGGTCAGTGACCTGAATGTGTAAATTAAAAACAAAGAAGTGCTCTGATTAAATTCAACCAATCAGAAGAGCACTGAAGAAGTCACCTGTATGTGGACTTGAACAAAATGTTAGACAATGAATTTTCCTTTTTCTTAAACCTTAAAAGATGATGGGTATGTTTATGTGGAATATTTTAGATACCCTGGTAGTATGAAGGTAAGAATGAAGTAGTCCGTCCACTGGACTTCAAAAAACAAAACAAAAAGTAGTACAATAAAATCCAGCCTGAGGGAATCAGATAACGCAGGTAAATCCCACCAAATTTTGCAGCATTGAGACCAAATGTACAGCATTGTTACAAAATGTAGAAGCAGTAAGATTACAAGCAGACTTTCAATGAGTATGAACCAAAAATCAACAGCTCGGGGTTGAATACCCCTCTACTGGTAAAAAAAGAAGAAGGGACTAGGCAAAAAAGACAAATACTGTAACAAGAACTGTTTTATTGTGAAATCTGCGCTCATATCATGTCAGAATAAACACTAGAGGCCAAAAATCCACAAGTTCTTGCTGTTTTGTTTCCTAATATGATCATTATTTCCTCCCCATTTAGCTGGATTTATTGTTTTCATGCGTGATGGAAGCTAATCAAAAAGTTGAAAGAGAAGATGGTGGTTAAAAGGGAAATGTGGGGGTTTGTAGTTGGATAAAAATGGGTAAGGGGTAAGGGTTTATCAAGGAGTATGAGGGGGGTGATCCAAAGTTTATGCGAGTTGATCAACAGGTACTGAAGGGTTAAAAGAGGCATTTGATTGGGGTTATAAAGAGTTATGGAGTTTAAATCGGGTTCAAGAGGTGTAACATTTGGATAAAGAAGCAATTAGTAGTAGTAAAGGGATTTAGTAGATGGGAAGGCATTGTCATGATTTGTATGAACTCCACAGGACAAGGGCAGAGATCTTAATTCTAGATCAGCAACTGGTCCTACTAAGCTCCAAATGGCCCTAAATCTGTCTTAACAAATGAATGTCCTTTCTTATGAAAGCTGATTTGAAAGGGAAAAAAGGGACCTACTATGTGTCCTCTCAAGAAAACAACACAACTGGTCATAATGGCAGTCACCAAAAAACAATGTAGTTATATTTGAGTGACAGATGCCACCTAGTGGCTGTAGTAATTATGACCGGGAGCAGCGGCGCAGTTCAGATGATGTATATATAGTGTATGTAAGTTGGCAATTTTCCTCATTAACCCAATAGTGAACTTTGCGACAAGGGACCGTTATTCATTTCGTGTTAACAACCGTGAGTTGGAACAATTTTTAAAAACTGTAACCATAATCGTCCCCTAACCTTAACCATATGCTTATTATTGTAGCTATGACAACCAAAGGCTCCTAACTTTAAGGAAGCTGCATCAAATGTTTCTCCAGCCTTAACAAAGTGATAATTTCTTGTTGCATTACTATCTCCTTTAGATTGGTAGAATACTGTGAAACCATTGTCATATCACCTCCTCTGCCAACAAGCAGCTTAGGTGATAATGATGTGCATGGAGCAAGCGCAGCGTGCCTTCATCTGGCAGCACAAGAATGTCAAACACGGCACCAGATTAAAGTATATTGTGAAATAGAAAGATTTACCCAGCTTTGGTGAGGGCTTGAATGTAAAGGGTGTTCATTTATATGTAAAAGTCTTGCATTGCAGGTTTAAATCTCTTTATCTTTTTAGATTGAAATTCAGAGCGAGTATTAGAATGATACACCTAAAGACCAACATTTTAATCCAATCAATAATAAATCAGAATGTTGAAAATGTGTTGCCATCACCATATAATCAATATTTTTGCCTCCTTATGCTAATCTAAGTGTATATGACTGAAGGTATGTGGAGGGCTGTGTCTTGTTTGGGACTGACCCCATCATTACACCTAAAGGTTCACTGTGAAGTTTTATGACCTGTAGTGTCTCATGCAAGCAGGTAACACAATTTTACACTATTCCACTCATCAACAGGTGACTATAATTCACCAAGAAATGCAGGAATGAAGTCATCAGGAAGCTTACATAGTAGTAAAACCTGATGCCAACAATGCTTTGCTAAATATTTGTGAAGAAAGAAAAAGGAATGCATTTGCTAGACCTCAAGGATTCACACGAGTTCAGTTGTCTAACACTGATGCAAAAAGTGTAAAGAGTCAGTGTTGCTGTCTACTATGTAGTTTTTAACGATTTGAAGATTGCTGTAACCATAATTACAAACAGAGTAAACAGGACAAGACAGGAAAAGGTAACAAGAGGGCTGGATGGCAACTAAAGGAAAATGGCTGGTATATGTAGTACACAATATATGGATCTCTGAAGATGGGAAAACTGAAATAACAAGGAATAAATGACATGAAAAGAAAAATCATAAAATAACTTGTAGCCTTTAGGAAAATCTTAAAGGGTAGATTCACAATTCTTCAAGTCTGCCTTTAAGTAATCTTTGTTTTGCTCCCTGTAATCATTCCTCTTGTTCACACCATTACAAGATCCTTTCAAATCTGCATACAAATAGATAAATGTTTGGGTGTCCACTTACTTTTGGCCTTGTAGTGAACCTCATCGCAGAGTAACCCACCAGCCATTAGATGGCAGTATACACCAGTCAAATTAAACATCAGCTGAGTCAAATGACTGCATGTGGTGAAGAACAGTGAACACTTGTCTCCATGATCCAGAGTCAGACATTTATCTCTACACTACACACTGTGAATGAACTGGAGAAGAAGACAATGAATCTTAAATGACACAGCATCTATTTAGTAAAATCAGAGAAATACTACTGACCTTACTGTATTGCTTGTTTCACTTCAATGTAAATTCAGAAAGAAAGGAAGAAATCCAGGTTACATCTTTGTGTTTGTGTTGTTAGGGTTGCAGCTGCACACGTATGACAACCAAACTATTATTTGACAAAGGATCTGAGCAGCAGCACAACAATCACATTAGCATTTATCATTTATTATCCCAAAGTCTTTGCAGTCCCAGTGCTGTGTCAACATTCAGGTGAACTGAATGAGCCTTAGCTGCTTTAATTATGCCAGTTAATCAAACACAACCACAACAAAGAAACAAGATATGGCTTCAGTTACTTACAGCCTGCTCTTTAAAATACTGAGAAAAGCAGAGAGGGAAAACACAACCCATGCATGTGACAAAGATTACATTCCTGGACGTTTTTCTTTTTCTTTCTTGACCATTGAGTTCATGCTCCAGGACTTTCTACCTAAAACATGTTGCTTGTGCGCTTCCGTCAGTCTTTCCATTTATGAAATATAAGACACTTCATATACCTCTGTTTTTTGGATATTGCTGCAAATGCAATCTCGAAGTACACTTACTGGTCATTAGGGGCAGGTGGGGCATACCAGAAAGAAGACTGCAAACAAATTATATATATTTATGTTAGGAGTTTATCTCATGTGTATATGTCTCTGCTATGCTGCTTCAGACTCCACAGTAGACCTACAGTGATATAGATGCCATAATCCTAAAGCATTTGCAGTTAATTTGTGATTTTTAAATTTAGTAGGGTTTGAAGCTAAATGTTTAGGTCAGTTTGTTTATGATGGTAATCTTCAAGAATTTCATTTTATGAATGTAAACTTTGGCCAAATTAATGACTATAAGTATTATACATGGGAAATATTGTGTGTTAACTGAATTCAAATGAAATTGATGATAGGTAGGGAAGACAGCCTGTAGCTCCACTTCAGTGTCATTTCATATTTCATATTTCAGAGATTGGCTCGCTGTCTGACAGACAGACAATCAACTGTGAGATATTTCAAATGACGTTGCAGTGGTGTCACTAGCTTGGAGTTTACAATCAGAAAAACGGGGATACTTTGTTAGGTAACACCAGATAACTAAAGAAAATTAAACTGAGGAAAATACAAAACAACACTGCGGGGCCACGAGTGTACTGTATGAGTCATCTGGAGGTGGAGGTGGAACAGAAGTGACCACCTGATTGCTGCAAAGCTGGTTTACTCGCTCTTCCCACAATTTGTTCCATCATTCCTACATCTGAGCTGGACTGTGCTGTGAAACTGTGACCTGTAGGAAACAAGGGAAAGTTGACATGTGAGCTGACCGGTCTGTACAGCCACACTGAGTGTTGTGCTTGTAAGACGGCCCTGTTTCTGCTTCTGCTAACATCCATCCACAATAACAACTGGACTTCATCCCCAAAGTCATGGAGAAGTTTGCCCGATGAAGAACTGCAACACCGCTTTTCTCTTCAAGTGGGCCATCAGCTTTGGTGAGTGGAAGCATATTTTTTCAAATGCATTGGCCATATTGTTGTGATGGAGCTATTGACCATAGACGGTGATGAGTGTCATTGTGTTCATGTTTATCTAATAAGATCGTTGTCATGGGTCGGATTGGTTTACCTGATGAAGTTTTCTGTATGACTCGTTGTCTTCATTGGTGTCAAGCTGTTTGCTTTTCTCTTAAGGCCCTATAGGCTCATTTCTTCTGAGCTTGGTTGTGTCAGCTCATGATGATGCAATATTTCATTCTTAATTTAGGCTTGAGACATGCGTGACGTGTTAAAAAAACAAACAAGTAGCAGTAACAGTAGCAAGAGAGAATAATGATGTAAATTAAAACACTTGAGCCACCTGACCTAAAAACACACTGAAAACAAGAATGTGCCACACTCATCATTTTGGACCACAGCATCTCATTTCATCCAATCACAAACAGTTGAATGTTGTTTATGTTACTTAAAGAGTGTTAGTTGAATTTTACACCTGCGGGCAACAGACAGGTGAGATACTGGGTCATTTCCACATGCAACTGAGCTGCAGGCGGTTTCATTACAGGCCTGTACTGTACTGTAGGGCCCTATCAAATATGTTTTATTTTTTCCCAAATTTCGTTTTTTCTGTTTTATTTTTTGTGAATCCTGTTTTTTTTTTACCTTTTACTCTTATTTTACTAATAAAAACTGTGTGTTTTTGCAAAACAACAGTTCACCTGACACATAGAAGTCCTTCAGGAACTGCTCGGCTCTGTACTGAGGGGTTAGACTCGAGTTTTCAAAGTTTTTTCGCTTCACTTTCCCATGCTTACATTGTTTTGAAGAGGAATGGGCTCACTGTGTGGAGGGGGCTTGTTGTGGCACCCAGATTTGCTTCCCTCCGTGCAGTTCTCCCCAGACATACGTTCCTCTTCCACACGAAAATGGAGCACAACACAGCATTTCAGTCAAATTATGTCAAATTCCACAATATTCCACATTAAAACTAAATTCCTTTTTAATCGGCCAATTCCGCGATTCCGTCTGCAATTCTGTGATTGCGGAAATCAAAGGACCCTAGTACTGCATAAAGCTTTGTACCATCTGCCACAGTTAACAGAAACATTAGGGAGGAGTGAAAAGGTTAATGTACGTTTAGGAAATGACAAGTAAAGACACGTTCATCACATCATACTTTATTTATTTGTAATAAATAAGACTCAGTGCCCCATACTAATAATCAATAATTAACAGAGGTGGGAAGTAGATTAAGTACTTAAGTAGATTTTCCAGATATCTGTACTTGAGTATTTTCTCCCTATATTTGAACACAATATCTGTACTTTCTATTCCTTATATTGTCAAAACATGCTCGTTACTTTCAACCTCGGTGACGTTATAAAAAAATTATAGATAGATAAGCGATAGAAAACCGATCCGACCCCGTGAGTATCTGTACTTCTACTAAAGTACATAATGTGAGTACTGTTTCCACCTCTGATAATTAAGGTATTATTCTTTAGGTGACATCTGTAGTTTTTGTGGTAACAGCAAATGTTTTTTAAAAATACAACAAACACTTCAGTATAGTTGAGCAGCTACTTCGTCAGAAATACAACAGAAGAGAAACTGAGCTCTGCTTCAACAATTTTGATTGAAATGAGCCTTTCTGGTTAGGTGGCCAAAATTAATGAACAAATCTTTTGTATAGATTATTTTTCGAGCTTAATAGAGTCTGGGTCTGTACTCACACCCAGCTGTCTGTATCTATTGGAACCTTTTTGTTCAGTTTGGATAAGCTGGTTGTCTCATTATTTCCTTCAACTAAACGTTAAGCCAGAGGTTACTTCATTTGAAACACACAGTTCATCTCTTCACAAAGCTGGGAGTCTGTCAATCAGTTTAAAGCTCAGTCTGACTGACTGCTTTTACAATGCTCCAATTGTGATATATCTGCTTTCTTCTTTTAATGAAATATTCCATTCACCTGGTCAAAGAAAGATGCTTTTATCTCATCCTGTGATTACATTTATTCTTGGCAAAAACAGATTTCTTCATCATGGCTGAAACTGGTACAGAGTGCAGCAGCAAGGATCTCATGAAAAGAAGCCAGAATATATGACAATATGAATGAGAACAGACAAAAATGGAGTTAAGAAATATCAGCAGCAAGATGCATGCTGCAAACAGATTTCATCATAAAGATTTCCTCAAAGTGTATGAGTAAGGGTTAACATGAATTTCACCAATAAGCAGCAATAACAATGCAGAGTGGTTTAGCAGAACCAGCAAAAGCAAAAATATTCATGTGTGAATCAGTAAAACTGGAGTTTCCTCTTTCCACATACTGAGCCATGTTAATGTTTCCTATTAGGACAACATGCTGCATTTTACAGCTAGCAGGAAAAGTACTGGTGCAATTAATAACAGTTGAATTTCATTAAAAGTCTTCAGTTACTGGTATATATGTTGATGATAGGTGGGGAAGACAGCCTGTAGCTCCACTACAGTGTCATTTCATATTCCATATTTCAGAGATTGGTTCGCTGTCTGACAGACAGACGATCAACTGTGGGATATTTCAAATGACGTTGCAGTGGTGTCACTAGCTTGGAGTTTACAATCAGCAAGAAGCGTTAGGGTTAGGGTTAGCGTTGTTAGGTAGCACCAGATAACGAAAGAAAATTAAATTGTATTTCATACATAAACACAGGTTTGAAACACGCGTAAATGTTGCTACCCAAATTGACAGTGCATACAGGTGTTTAACTGAGCAGAATAACAAACAAGTAGAGGAAAACTGTTACGAGTTCAGTCAGATCATCACATGAATTAAACTGTGTGGAAAATACAAAACAGCACTGCGGGGCCACGAGTGTATGAGTCATCTGGAGGTGGAGGTGGAACAGAAGTGACCACCTGATTGCTGCAAAGCTGGTTTACTCGCTTTTCCCACAATTTGTTCCATCATTCCTACATCTGAGCTGGACTGTGCTGTGAAACTGTGACCTGTAGGAAACAAGGGAAAGTTGAAGTGTGAGCTGACCGGTCTGTACAGCCACACTGAGCGTTGTGCTTGTAAGACGGCCCTGTCGAGAACAACTGCCATGCTGCCCATCAAAAGACAGCAGATTGAGTCATGGAGAAGTTTGCCCGATGAAGAACTGCAACACCGCCTTTCTCTTCAAGTGGGCCATCAGGTTTGGTGAGTGGAAGCATATTTTTTCAAATGCATTGGCCATATTGTTGTGATGGAGCTATTGACCATAGACGGTGATGAGTGTCATTGTGTTGTGAGTCAGTGTGAAAATGTCAGCAGCAGGATTCATGCTGCAAACAGATTTCATCATAGCTTTCCGTCAAAGTTGATGAGGAAGGGTTTCAAATGAACTTCGTCTATAAGCAACAATAACAATGCGGTTTAGCAGAACCAAGATAAGCAGAAGTATTTATGTGTGAATGAATCAGTAAAACTGGAGTTCCCTTTTTCCACATACTGAGCCATGTTAATGTCATTAGAAATACCTGTGTGTTTCCTATTAGGACAACATGTTGTATTTTACAGCTAGCAGGAAAAGCACTGGTGCAACAGTTGAGTTTCATTAACAGTCTTCAGTTCCTGGTATTGTGACCGAGCCATTGATGTTTCATGTACCATTTACAGTACCTGCTATGACGACACTAAATATACCAGAAGTTAAAGAGAACCAAAAAGCACCTGTGAAAATGTGTGGAGAAAATCATATTTATTTATTTATATATTTTTATCTTATTTTTTTCAACAGTGTGATTGACAGCTGAGTATTACAGTTGTAGAGTTTCTGCCATCATTATTGAGACCAGGACAGATGATTGGATGGATGGATGGAGTTTTTCAGTGAAGGAATAGAGAAGAGCTACATCATAAAGGAGATCAATACTCAAACCTTCTGCAGACCTCATATATAATATCATAAAAATAAATAAATCATACAGAGAAGAAAAGAGTACTTCATATGCAAAAATAAATAAATATACAAAAAAAATGTAGAACTACATGAAACACATGGATTTTTTAAAAATGTCTTTATGTTTCTGCATTTATTATTTACGTATTTATTCTTTTTATGGCACTCCTATGACTCCATACTGATCATCTGACTCTTATGGTAGTGGTGTTTTCTGTTACCTTCTGGTTTTGAACGTTTATTCTGCCCAACAACAAGGCAAATTCCCTGTTACCCCTTTTCCACCAAAGCAGTTGTAGTGCTGGTGCTAGTTCACAGTCACCAGTTGAGAACCAACTTGCTTTTCCACGGCAATGCGTCAGTTATACGGGAAGACGTCGCTGCTTTCCTATAAAAACTCGCTCCAGCTTCAAAGCAACAACAACGTATTTGTGCTGCTCGACAGGATTGAGATGGTTATGTTAGCCCTTGTTGTAAGCTAACGTTTGCCTTTGTTGTAAGCTAACGTTAGCCTTTGTTGTTAGCTAATGTTAGCCTTTGTTGTAAGCTAATGTTAGCCCTTGTGGTAAGCTAATGTTAGCCTTTGTTGTTAGCTAACGTTAGACTTTGTTGTAAGCTAACATTAGCCGGCAGAGCACAGCTAACTCACAACGCAAATGTGTATGAATTTCACCATCAGTCAAATGCTCAAGGGATTATTCACTCCTTATCTATTCACCACACGGTCTTGTTTGTTGTGGTTGCTCTCAATAACCTAACCCTCCTAAGGCAACTGGTCCTTTCTTCTAGTCCAGCAAAGAACTGGTGCCACTCTGGAACCGTTTTTTCTGGCCGGGAGCCGGTTCTTTGTCTGTCGAAACAGGAAAACCGGTTACAGACCCAGAACCAGCACTGGAACTGCTTTGGTGGAAAAGAGGTATGTGTTCAAACCTACTCAGCAAAAAGCCTGATGAGTGTTAACTGCTTAACATCAGCATGTTAATATTGTCATTTGTTAGCATGTTAGCACACTAATGTTAGCACACAGAGCTGCTGCCATGGCTGTAGACTCGTGTTTCAACAAACAGAGCTCCAAGTTGAGGCAAGTAAGTGGTTTCACAAAACAACACATTTTGTTGAGTATTGATGTGAAATGGGATAATGGTAGGGGAGAGTTACGACCACACACACTCACACTAAAATCTGTAAGAACAAAAAACACAAAATGTGTTCTGTTGCAAAGTCAGCAGGTGGGGCTTCACTCACACCTGGGTCCATCCATCACACACTCACTCACTCACACACACACACACACACACACACACACACACACACCTTGCTTTAGCCATTCTGGATTGTCGGTCCCATTCATGAATGACATTAATAACCTCTGTCCGTGTGTGTGTGTATGTGTGTGTGTGTGTGTTGACCCACATTTCTTAATGACTTCTCTAATATGTTGTGAATTTACAACGACATCGACACCTCTAATATATTCTTAATGACCTTTTTTGTAATGTATTTGTGTTGTGAGGATCTGGACTGTGTGTGTGTGTGTGTGTGTGTGTGTGCGTGTGTGCATAATGGCTTTTAAATGGATGAGCTCCTTCAGTTTGCACTTGTGTTATAGACTGCTGGCTATCGAACGGCTCGGTTAGGTGACACACATCAGCACTAATGAAAGAGGGTGAGAGACAGAGAGAAATATCACACTACTCATTTGTTGTGAGTGTTTTTAGGTGATTGTCATTAGTGTTTTTGCTGCTGCTGCTGTTGGACTTTTTAACACACTTATCTTACTGTATGGAAGACTAATGCTGCTGAGTTATGGGGGTAGTTTGACATTTTGGGAAATATGCTCATTTGTTTTCTGATGGAGAACTTTAATTGCTTGCACCAACAGATGATATACTTACTCTTTTATTTATATATATATATATATATATATATATATATATATATATATATATATGTATATATGTGTGTGTATGCATAATTTATGTAATATGTATTTTTTAAAGTCTTCATAGTCACCATATTGCCACACAATATGAAAATATAATACTTTAATAAAGCCGACTGTTATTGTTGTAATATTTTTGGTAGTAGCCTATTTATGGTGGCTGTTTTACAATGTTCCAAGCTCCTCGGCTGCTTTATGAGCAAACATTTATTTTGACTCGTGTTTTGCAGTTAAGTCGACTTTTCATGCGAAAATGTTAATGGAAATATATTTCAGCATTACATACATACAATAACATGAACATAGCAGTCAAAGCAGACACTGAGCTCTTGATTTATGAGTCGATCTCCTTTCCAGCTCTCGGCTACAAACTTTGGGGTTGTGACCTTGAGGATGAGATCGTGGAAACACTGTAAATCAGTTAGAGGTTCATCGGGTGAGGAATTCAAACGTCCAGGTGGAGCAAAACAAAACACAGCCGCTGCTCTTTCGCCTTGAAGGGAGCCAGTTGAGGCTGTCAGGGCTGGAGATTAGGCTGCCTCCTCAAACACTTCACTGTGGAGGCTTTCTGTGCTTCCATGGAGGTACGTCCAACTGGGAGAAACCCCTGGGGCAGACTGAGAACACACAGGAGGGATTATATATCCCATTAGGCCTGAGAACCCCTCAAGATTGCCCAGGAGGTGCTGCAGGAAGTATCTAGAGAGAGAAAGGCATATGGGCTAGTTTGCTGAGCCTGCTGCCACCAAGACTGTAGCCTGGATAAGTGACAGAAAATGGATAGATAGATGAATAACACTGCTGCAATTTCCACAGATTTATAGACTTATTCAAGTGGCCATTATGACATTAATGTTAAAACCTACTGAGCGAGTGTATAAACCGTGTTAATTGATTCCCAGAGTCTGCTGAGTCTTCACAGGGCTTCTCCTTTTTGTGTTGACAGCAGAATTACTTTTCTTTTTTTTTTAATGAACTCATTTCTGCAGTTGTGTTTAATTCTCCTGTGTGAAATATATTGTTTAATGTGTCATGTTGAAGTCTTTGTTTAAACGTTGCCAAGAAACACAAACAGCAGCAGAAGGCAACAACACTGAGTCAGTGTTTTCATGTTTGTATGTATCATATGTAAAAAGTATTTTCCTCTTGTCAGAATAAATGTAGAATCTCGTGCATCCATCAGTATTCTGAGTGTGTGTATTGACTCTCACTGTACGTCCTGAAACTCTACAGACTAAAAAGATTGAATGGATTTCACGGTTGAAAGAAAGAATAAAATGAAAGAGGGAACGAGAGGTGAAACAAAGGAGAGAGGAAGAGAGGAAATGTGTGTGTGTGTGTGTATGTGTGTGTGTAATGAGGCAAAATGTGTGTGTGTGTAATGAGGCCTGACTTGGTTAATACCTCAAGGCGAGGTTTGTTTTCTGATGCCAAAACACACACACGCACACACACACACACACACACACACACACACATTGGAAGCAAGGTAATTTTTTTTAAATGGCAGTGGTGAAATACAATTACAGAGATGAATGAGGACTGTCAATCAACCAATGACAGGCTTTGTTTACAGTCTCAGGAGAGTTATAGCCACTAAGAACGTCACAGGTTTTCAGCTACATGAAAACAACAAATTTAGACTTTTGAAAACAGTTTGAAGCCATAAAAGTTTAAGTAATGAAATAAAAATAAACCATCATCATAGTAGAAAAGCTCCCGTATCTGGATATCAGAGCTTACAGGCAGACAGTGTGACGTGTGAACAGGTGGTTCATGGCGTTAATATCACTGTCTGGTAAAAACGTATGCGATGACACCTGGGAACGCTCCAGTCAGCAGTTTAAACACTACTTTAAATCTTTGCTTAACATTTAATAAACTGCAGGTAGCCATAGCAACAATACAGCTGCTTCAGTCTTGGTTATCACTTGTATTTACACTCAATGCTCCACTGACATTTCTACTATTTCTGTTGCAGTTGGGCTGACCGGTGCTGGGAAGAAGAGAGCTATTATTTTGACTTTTAAGCAGGGTTTAAAGTTGATTGACTGTTGAGGGTGAAGGGTTACGCTTAGGGATGCTCGATATTGACTTTTTTGCCAATATCCAATATTCCGATATTCCCCACCTCTTAATTTCCGATACCGATATATGCAGGCTTTTTACACCACAACTGTTAGGTAACAACTGCTCGGAAGCCAATAGTTTTGAATGTGGGCAGCGCCATCTTGAAAATTTCAGGTGCATGCTGGGAAAAATAAAAGCATGGATTCTATATGGGCAAGAGGCGGAGCGGGGAGGTTGCTATGGTTGCGAGGGCTGGATCTCGAGGACATTGGGCAATCAACCTGTTAATCACGCCCTAATGCATACCCTGCTTTATCGTCACATATAAAATCAGGGAGGCCAAAATGTCCCAAATGAACATCATACTGCATTGAAGAAGGCTTTAAACTAGCGATTGAGACCATAAACACATTTTGAAAACGTTTACTGAGGTTAGAAATCAAGTGAGAAGTTGGTGAATTCTCCATTGACTTGTATAGAGACGGTCGCCCCCTGGTGGCCTTTTGATAGAATGCAGTTCTAAGTTACTTCCACGTTGGCGTCATTTCAGAGGACCAGAACTCCCTGCCTGCTAACAACATAAAATATCTCCTTTTGTGGAATTAACACATTATGCCTAATTGTATTGTGATGCCCCACCGAATGCAAACATAAATGCAACATGGCTTTCCACATGTAAACACTGTCTGTGCAAAATAAGAGAACAACTTCAACTTTAGTTATGGAAAAAAGTACCAATATGGCACTGCCATATTTATTATGCTGCTTTGCATCATTTACTATCCGTAGGACAGACTTGGAAATAGTTCCAAACCACAGACATAAGCCCCGTTTCTGGAGGCGGGACCTTTACAGGAAGTCCTCTGCCTCACTACTCTCAGCTGTTGTGTCTCCAGGAGAGTAGCACCCAGATAGGACCCACCGAACTCTGATGGTGACATCACAGAGGTGACTCGCCGAATATATAACAGAGAAAATGACAACAAGAGGTAAACCTCGTTTCTGTTTGTGTGTTCGTGTAGATGGCGGTGGACGCTATGAACTTGTTAGCCACGGTTAGCGACCCACGAGTCTAGCGTGTTGTTGTGCGCCAGTAAACGTCCCATACTGCGTTCATGCAGCCTCGGAAATACTGAAGCCTACAGGACAAACATCAGTTATAAAAAAAGATACTTCCCGATATTACATTTTTAAGTAAATATCGGCCGATAATATCGGACATCCCTAGTTACGTTAAGTCTGAGCATGTCAGATACCACATGGAGACCATACGACCTGAGGGAGCGTGTCTATGTTCCCTCAGTTCAATATATAATACATATATAATATTTATGTCTGGATTTTCACAGATGAAACGTTATGTGCATTAGAGAAATTGGTGAACAATGAACTGATCTACTAATAAGTATTGTGACTCAGATCCCTTCTAAAGAGATAGAATCTGATGTGGCCATTTCATGCAGTCATGAATGTCGCAACACTATTGCAGCAATGCTGTTTCACTGGAAGTTGAATGCACTGAGAAGGAGGAGCTATCAGTGATAGATATTTAGTAAAGGCAGTACAAGATATAGATCATCTTAGTATGAAGAAGACTCGCTGCAACAGAACAATGAACACTGGTAAGATATTTCAAACATGTATTACCTCTCTCTGCAATAGCATGAAGTTAATCTGGCATTAATTCTTGCTTAACTCATTTTAAAATGGTATGCATAAACCTTCATTACAGTCAGGCATGTAATCCGTAGTATTATCTCATCAAGAAAATTGACTGAAATAAGTGAGAAAGTCAACTTGCAAGTGAATATTAAGTGTTCTGTGACTCCCAGTCTAATCTACTACTGTGCAGTGGAGAAAAGAAAATAATCATTTGAAAATACAGTACTAAAAACTACAAAAAGTATGCAGTTAATTGAAATCTGATTAATTGCGTTGTGTGGTTAACCCCAACCAGTTGAGGCAGATGGCTGCCCACTTTGAGCCTGGTTCTGTCTGAGGTTTCTTCCCGTTAAAAGAGAGTCTTTTCTTGCCTGACGAGTACAGTTTAGACCTGCTCTGTGTAAAGTGCCTTGAGATTACTTCTGTTGGGATTTGGTGCTATATAAAGATTAATTGATTGATTAAATTAAAATGTATTTTTCTCACTACATGTTGCAGAATGGGCCGAGGTTGACTTTAATAACCATTTCTTCTTTGTTTTTTAGATAACATCACTGCGTCTGATCGGATTAGAAGTGAAGTACGAACAGCCTATCTGGTCATCGACTGTGTGATATCGGTGGTTGGGATGGTGGGCAACGGTCTAGTCATCTACGTGACAGGCTTCAGGATGAAGAGAACAGTCCACTCAATTTGGTTTCTCAACTTGGCCCTGGCTGACTTCCTTTTTACAGTCTTCCTGATTTTCTATATCATTGCTCTCTATCAAGACTATTGGCCATTTGGACTTTTCATGTGCAAGCTCGAAACCTTTGTGATTGTACTCAATATGTTTGCCAGTGTATTTTTTCTGATGGCCATAAGCCTGGATCGTTGCCTGTGCACCTGTGCAGTGGTATGGGCACGAAACAATCGCACTGTCTGCAAAGCTCAACTCGTAAGTGTTGTTATCTGGTTGATAGCTATGATCTGCAGCATCCCTTATGCCACTTTTCGCAAACTTGAGGAGAAGAATGGGAAGACTTCCTGTGTTTATACAAAGGACAAGACACTGTGGTTGTTCCTTCTTATTTTTCGGTTTATTATGGCCTTCCTCATCCCATTCCTGGTAATAACAGCATCTTATGTGGCCATAAGTGTTCGTACAAGGCGCCTGCAAAGTGAAAGGAAACAGAGATCTCGTAGAATCATTCTCTCTGTCATTCTTGCATTCTTCTTGTGCTGGGTGCCCTATCAGGTTTATAGGTTTTTAGAGTTCAGTACTCCTGATAACCCACAACTGAAAGTCATTTTTGAACATGGTTATCTTCTGACTACGAGTCTGGCTTTTCTGAACAGCTGCCTGAACCCCATTCTCTATGTTTTCATGTGTGATGAATTCCAGAAGAAGCTTAAGCAGTCTATATTCCTCGTCTTTGAGAGCGCTCTGGCAGAGGACAGAGACACTTCTCAGAAGTCTGATTCTGCTGTACCTGTGCAGAGTAGTGGCACAGCCACTTCCTTTAACTTGACAGAAAACAGAGTCGACGCAATTGAGGAGAGAGAGACACTGAGCATTGAATAAGAAAAGTGGAGCGCAAGTGGAAACTGATTCAGACAGTACATCTGCTCACAGTAAAAAACAAGAAAAACTAGATTACTACAGTATGTGTGATTTTAATGTTTATGTTAAAGTGTCTACTCATGACAAGTAAGATGTCACCCTGACTATCCTGTTAATTTTGTTTAACCTTCCACCTTCATAAAGCATTTGGTTACATCACAGCCCCAGATCTGCTCTGCTTCAGCCTGGACCCAGGTCTAATCAGCTAGAAGCACCAAAAACACCTCTGTGGGTATACTGTGAGTTTAGCATGTAAATATGAAGCACTTTGTGTAATTATGAATGTAAAACATTTAAAGCTTTCTATGTATCATCATAAAATAACTTTAAGACATCAGATAATGGTTTGCCTGTAATTCAGTTGATAAAAAATATCAGTTGTATGTTTGTTTTATGTTTGTAAGATTTGATGCAGCTTATTTATGTTTACTGAATTTCTGTCACAAAACATTGATCTTCAATAATTGAGCTTTACATATTTCAATATAGTAAATAAAAACATTGATAAACTGTTGATGAGCTGTTCTCTTCCTCTTTCTTTAAGGCCACAAACATGAGTACACACTACTCACCATACAGGATATCACATGTGCAGTATATGCTTGACTGCTTGTTTGTGAATCGAACCAATCTCAGATGATATCAGAGCCCACATTAAAAAAACGTAACAAAAATCTTTGACGCACATATTAATCCTTATCTACCCTACAAATCTTGTAGGTTCACACGATCTTGTTCCACATAAGTACTTTGCATGCTTTCCTCAGTTTGCAACTTGCAAGGTTGTTATCACAGAAGCACTGACTACCTTGGTGTGCATTCTGAATTAGACACTATTAAGCATTAGAAGATGATATAATAAAGCCCATATAAATGTAGTCTTTGCAACTTCCCCAATTCTCCGTTTCAGTCATGTTACTCAACAACTAACTTCTCACTTTTTGCTGACATACATGCACATACAAATGCAGAAGCACATGTAAAGAGTAACCAATGAGTCACCAATGTTGTTGCCAATATGGCACTGCCATATTTATTATGCTGCTTTGCAGTCATTGCAAATTGCAAATTCATAGAACACAGTTGGAAATATTTCCAAACACAGTCATAAGCCCCATTTCTGGAGGCGGGACCTTAACAGGAAGTCCTCTCACTCACTCCTCTCAGCTGTTGTGTCTCCAGCAGAGTAGCACCTAGATAGGACCATTTCAAGGATTTTCACAGATGAAACATGTTATGTGCATTAGAGAAATTGGTGAACAATGAACTGATCTACTAATAAGTATTGCGTGTGTATCCAAAGTGCGATTCGGATCACTTCTAAAGAATCACTGATTAGAATCTAATTGGTCATGAATGTCGCAATGCTATTGCAGCAGTGCTGTTTCATTGGAAGTTGAATGCACTGAGAAGGAGGAGCTATCAGTGATAGATATTTAGTAAAGGCAGTACAAGATATAGATCATCTTAGTATGAAGAAGGACTCTCGCTGCAGCAGAACAATGAACACTGGTAAGATATTTCAAACATGTATTACCTCTCTCTGCAATAGCATGAAGTTAATCTGGCATTAATTCTTGCTTAACTCATTTTAAAATGGTATGCATAAACCTTCATTACAGTCAGGCATGTAATCCATAGTATTATCTCATCAAGAAAATTGACTGAAATAAGTGAGAAAGTCAACTTGCAAGTGAATATTAAGTATTCTGTGACTCCCAGTCTAATCTACTACTGTGCAGTGGAGAAAAGAAAATAATCATTTGAAAATACAGTACTAAAAACTACAAAAAGTATGCAGTTAATGAAATCTGATTAATTGCGTTGTGTGGTTAACCCCAACCGGTTGAGGCAGATGGCTGCCCACTTTGAGCCTGTTTCTGTCTGAGGTTTCTTCCCGTTAAAAGTGCCTTGAGATTACTTCTGTTGGGATTTGGTGCTATATAAAGATTAATTGATTGATTAAATTAAAATGTATTTTTCTCACTACATGTTGCAGCATGGGCCGAGGTTGACTTTAATTACCATTTCTTCTTTGTTTTTTAGATAACATCACTGCATCTGAACCATTTTTGGATGATGGGATTAGAAGTGAAGTGCGAACAGCCTATCTGGTCATCTACTGTGTGATCATCGTGGTTGGGATGGTGGGCAACGGTCTAGTCATCTACGTGACAGGCTTCAGGATGAAGAGAACAGTCCACTCAATTTGGTTTCTCAACTTGGCCCTGGCTGACTTCCTTTTTACAGCCTTCCTGATTTTTTTAACAGTTTCTCTCTCTCAAGACTTCCACTGGCCATTTGGACTTTTCATGTGCAAGCTCAACAACTTTGTGAGTGTACTCAATATGTTTGCCAGTGTATTTTTTCTGATGGCCATAAGTCTGGATCGTTGCCTGTGCACCTGTGCAGTGGTATGGGCACGAAACAATCGCACTGTTGGCAAAGCTCAACTCGTAAGTGTTGTTATCTGGTTGATAGCTATGATCTGCAGCATCCCTAATGCCACTTTTCGCAAACTTGGGGAGGAAAATGGGAAGACTTCCTGTTTTTATACAAAGGACAAGACACTGTGGTTGTTCCTTCTTATTTTTCGGTTTATTACGGCCTTCCTCATCCCATTCCTGGTAATAACAGCATCTTATGTGACCATAAGTGTTCGTACAAGGCGCCAGCAAAGTGAAAGGAAACAGAGATCTCGTCGAATCATTCTCTCTGTCATTCTTGCATTCTTCTTGTGCTGGTTGCCCTATCAGGTTTATAGGTTTGTAGAGTTCAGTACTCCTGATAACCCACAACTGAAAGTCATTATTAAACATGGATATCCTCTGACTACGTGTCTAGCTTTTCTGAACAGCTGCCTGAACCCCATTCTCTATGTTTTCATGTGTGATGAATTCCAGAAGAAGCTTAAGCAGTCTATATTCCTCGTCTTTGAGAGCGCTCTGGCAGAGGACAGAGACACTTCTCAGAAGTATGACTCTGCTGTACCTGTGCAGAGTAGTAGCACAGGCACTTCCTTTATCTTGAAAGAAAGCAGAGTTGACGCAACTGGGGAGAGACACTGAGCACTGAATAAGAAAAGTGGAGCGCAAGTGGAAACTGACTCAGACAGTACATCTGCTCACAGTAAAAAAGAACAAAAAAAGAATATTATGCCTACAGTATGTGTGATTTTAATGTTTATGTTGAAGTGTAAGATGTCACCCTGACTATCCTGTTAATTTTGTTTAACCTTCCACCTTCATAAAGCATTTGGTTACATCACAATTCAGTCAATTCACAATAATTCAGTTGATAAAAAATATCAGTTGTATGTTTGTTTTATGTTTGTAAGATTTGATGCAGCTTATTTATGTTTACTGAATTTCTGTTACAAAACATTGATCTTCAATAATTGAGCTTTACATATTTCAATATAGTGAATAAATACATTGGTAAACTGTTGATGAGCTGTTCTCTTCCTCTTCATTTGACCCAACAAACATGAGTACACACTACTCACCATACAGGATATCACATGTGCAGTATATGCTTGACTGCTTGTTTGTGAATCGAACCACTCTCAGATGATATCAGAGCCCACATTAAAAAAAACGCCCATATTAATCCTTATCTACCCTACAAATCTTGTAGGTTAACATTATCTCGTTTCACATAAGTACTTTGCATGCTTTCCTCAGTTTGCAACTTGCAAGGTTGTTATCACAGAAGCACTGACTACCTTGGTGTGCATTCTGAATTAGACACTATTAAACATTAGAAGATGACATAATAAAGGCCTTATAAATGTAGTCTTTGCAACTTCCCCAATTCTCCGTTTCAGTCTTGTTACTCAACAACTAACTTCTCACTTTTTGCTGACATACATGCACATACAAATGCAGAAGCACATGTAAAGAGTAACCAATGAGTCACCAATGTTGTTGCCAATATGGCACTGACATATTTATTATGCTGCTTTGCAGTCATTGCAAATTGCAAATTTACTATCCGTAGGACAGACTTGGACATAGTTCCAAACCACAGACATAAGCCCCGTTTCTGGAGGCGGGACATTTACAGGAAGTCCTCTCACTCGCTCCTCTCAGCTGTTGAACTGAACTGAACTGAACTGCTGCTTGGAAGCCAATAGTTTCGAATCCAGGCAGCGCCATCTTGAAAATTTCAGGTGCATGCTGGGAAAAATAAAAACACGGATTCTACTTATATGGGCATGAGGCGGAGCCATGGGCGAAGCAGGGAGGTTGCTATGGTTGCGAGGGCTGGATCTCGAGGACATTGGTTAATCAACCTGTCAATCAGGACGTAGCCACGCCCTAATGCATACCCTGCTTTATCGTCAAATATAAAATCAGGGAGGCCAAAATGTCCCAAATGAACATCATACTGCATTGAAGAAGGCTTTGAACTAGCGATTGAGACCATAAACACATTTTGAAAACGTTTACTGAGGTTAGAAATCAAGTGAGAAGTTGGTGAATTCTCCATTGACTTGTATAGAGACGGTCGCCCCCTGGTGGCCTTTTGATAGAATGCAGCTCTAAGTTACTTCCACGTTGGCCTCATTTCAGACAACCGGAGCTCCCCGCCTGCTCCGAACCAGCATGATGGAAAAGGGGTAAAGGACACCTTACAAAGGAACATATAACACAACAACAGTACATCAAACAATATAAATCAGGTAACATTTAGTGCAAAGAATAAATATGAATGTTAGAGGTGTTCTTTTCCCCAGTGAGTGCTTGTGTGGTGGCTTGTTCAGCAACAGTAAAACGTGTTCATGTTTGTCAAGTTGGATAAGAAGGAGACTTTAGCAGGAAAGCTAATGTGGATTATTGTTCAGAGTCTGTGGCTCTTTTGTTGTGTTGCAGGATGATATCAGGCTCAGTGGGACATCTGCTCTGCCTTTGCTAGAACGCTATGTTATCACTTTATGCAATGATTTGCAGAAGATTGAAGGTTTTATTTGCTGTATCAACTCCAGCTACATAAGTGAATGATGGAGTGGTGTTTGAAATAATGTAAAACACCCTCAAAGGAGAACACAGGACAAGTGATTTAAAGAGCAGATTTGTTGCTGTAGCAGACAAAAGGTAATTTAATTTCAGCAGAACTTCACATGGCCTAAGGAAAATAACTTTCTGACTTCACTGCAGGGCCAAACCATTCTGGTGGAGGGCCATTGGCCTCACAAGATGCTGTTTTCAACTCAGCAAATTAGATATCATGACCTACATCAGACGGAAAGAAATCTGTTTGTGCGAGGTGAAGATGGTAAACAAGCACATTCAAAAAACATCGCCACACACTCTCTGTTGACTCTAGAGGTGTTTCAGCCTTCACCAGCAGCGGCCTTCAAACTCTACTAATAAAACCCACAGGACCTGGTCTCTTTATGTGTGTTTACTGTACATCAGTGTGTGTGTGTGTGTGTGTGTTGTGTTCATAGTTACGGGTATTGCACACAAAAAGACTACTATTTATTTCCCCCGCAGGAATCATGAAAACTTCATCTCAGCGGCTTCACCCTGAGCTTTTGTTCACATGAGTTTGAGTGGGAGACAAGTGTGTGTGTGTGTGTGTGTGTGTGTGTGATTGTTTGTGTCTATGTTTAGCCTGCAATTTTTATGACCAGTTGTCCCAGTTACCGTGGCAACCCTCCGAGACAAGCGGTCAGGTATAATTGAATCAGAGTCTCTGTTATTTCTCTCTGCTGATTGTTTTCTTTCCTTTTTATTCATCTATCTGAACAGCACTACAGGCCCAACGCAGTTTAGGATCACTTCAATAAATAGTTAAAGTTAAACTGATTTTCCTCAATTTTCCATTAGTATTGATCACTTCACACCTAAAAACACCCAAAAAGTAAAAGAAAATATTAAAATTCCATCGATTTTCCACCACCAAACATCTGCATAGGCACATCTGACATTCAGAAGGTTATAAATACAATTACTGAACAATTACCTTCTCATTCAGAGACCCATTTCTTTAAGCAGCAGGTGAAGGACAAATCAGTGCAGGCGGGTGAGAGCAGCGCTACTGTCATGCTTGTAGAAGTTATAACTTTTGACAGTTTTAATGAATATGTTAGTCTGCCAGTGGCTCCACTCCAGCATACTGTAATTTGTCAGCGACTGCCCGTCCATCCATCTCTCCATCCATCTATGTTAATTCAGGTTATAGTAGCAGCAGGTCCGGTAACATAGACGTCATAATATATATTCATTATTTTTTAATTAACCCTCCTGTTGTCCTCGAGGAAGGAAGGAAATATGGAAGGGAGGAAGGACGACGGAAGGAAGGTAGGAGGGAGGGAGTAAAGAAGGAACGATGGAGGGAGGAAAGAAGGAATGAAGGACAGAGGAAAGAAGGAAGGAAGGTAAGGGGGAGGGAAGGAAAGATGGAAGGGAGAAAGAAGGAAGGAAAGGATGAAGGAATGAAGGAAGGGAAAGAAGGAGGAAAGGAAGGAAGGTAGGAGGGAGGGAGTAAAGAACGAACTATGGAGGGAGGAAGGAAAAAAGAAGGACAGAGGAAAGAAGGAAGGTAGGGGGGAGGGAAGGAAAGGAGGGAGGAAGGGGGATGGAGGAAGGAAAGAAGGAAGGGAGGAAGGAAAGGAAGGTAGGTAGGAGGGAGGGAGTGGGTAAAGAAGGAACGATGGAGGGAGGGAGAAAGGAAAAGAGCAAGGGAGGAAGGAAGGAAATAAGGACAGAGGAAAGGAGGAAGGACAGACAGAAGGAAGGAAAGAGAGAAGGGAGGAAGGAAGGAAAGAAGGAACAGTCAAAACAGACGGGGTCAATTTGACCCGGGAGGACGACAGGAAGGTTAAAACTATAAGATCTAGATTTTATCAGCTCATAAACAAGCTAACATGGCATGGACCACAAATATCATACAATACAAACTGAAACACAACATGAATTACTTACAAGAAAATTTGATGTAATCTAAACAAGGGAAAATTCAACTTTCATCAGGTTGAGAGATATTTTTGTTAAAGGGCCAAAGGCTGTGTGCTATTTGCTATTTGACACTTATTTATAGTATTGAATTGTCACTGTTTTAAACAAAAAAGCAAACAGAGATCTGAAGTCATTACATCACTTTCTGTTTAGCTTCTGTAACTCTATGCAATCTCTCATTCAGCGTTTATCTCATGTTGTCTGGCTGCTATTAGAAGTCAAAACTGTCATGATTTTAGTAGAGTTATGAGTTCCAGCTCCCATTAGAGAACTACGCTTTATAATTAACTCAAGCCTTGGCAAGCTTGATAACGAGCTACTAGTTAGAATCAGGTGTGTTAGAGTGAGGAGAAACCTAAGACATGCGGGGCAGCAGCTCACAGACTTGTCTCCTCTGTTGAGTTGTGACATTTAGCCCACAAACATGGAGGGTTTATAGGAATGGTATAGAAAGGGCTGATCCTGAAGGTGAAGCTCTCAATTTACCAGTCAGTCTATGTCCCAACCCTCACCTACAGTCACAAGCTTTGGGTAGTGACTAAAAGAATGACATCACAGATACAAGAGGCCGAAATGAATTCCCTCCTGAGAGAGTCAGGGCTCAGCATTAGAGAGAGAGTTAGGAGTTCGGACATTCGGGAGTAGAGTCGCTGCTCCTTCGCATTGAAAGGAGCCAGATGAGGTGGTTTGGGCATCTGGTTAAGGCCCATTTATGCTCAAAGTTAAATACGGATACAGACGGAGCCTTCTGTTCGTGCTCTGCGTTCATTTCGTCCGTATTTCTGCACGTTTCCATAAAGCTTACAGATACGGACCAAACGGAGCAGTACCACCGGAAACCATGGGAGGGGCAGTGTTGCTGTCACTACTCCATACCTAGCTCTAGTGCAAGGATGTCAGACATGAGGCCTGTGGCCCACCAAGGGGTCCAATGTCCATCTTTCTTTCCTGTCTTCTTTTCCTTCCTTCCTAAATACGGATACGGACCAAACGGAGCAGTACCACTGGAAACCATGGGGGGGCAGTGTTGCTGTCACTACTCGATACGTAGCTCTAGTGAGACACGAAGAAGAAATAACAATGCCGAAACTTTTTGAGGAAAGGTTGTGCAAGTTGGTTAGAAACTTTAAACATATCGTTTTTGTCTTTTATGCAAGAGGAACATTATCAATATCTCCTCCACAGTCGCCATGTTTGGTTTTGAGTTTTTTGTTGTTTCATAAACGTTTGACTCTGCGCTGCCCCCTGGTGGACGTATTGGTTAACATCCATGCCAACGTAAAGGACGCATGGAAGTATGTGAGCAGTGACGGTAACATCGTTTGAAACGGACGTCCGTTGAGCATAAATGGGCCCTTAGGATCCTCCTCCACATCCACGCTGAGGGGTTTTATATCTCTCCTGGTCTGGGAACACCTTCGGAACCTGCAGGAGGAGCTGATGAGTTTGGTTGGAGAGAAGGAGGTCTGGGTTTCATTGCTCAGCATAATGAAACCATGACCCAACCCTAGATAAGTGGCAGACAATGGAAATGGATGTTTGCTAAAGGTTGCTAACAACATGAATATTGAATAAACAATTGTTGTATACTAACACACGAGACCACAGGACAAATCATGACAACACATGGGGGGCGTGACGGTATCTCACTAAGGACAAACTTAGGATATCAATACAGAGCAACAATGATATTAGATTGATTGTTCAAAAAAAACTACCATTCCTTATCTAAACATATTAAAGTGAGACATAATGTACTGAGGTCTGTTTGAATCCTGTGATTTCTGTTTCTTCATGCTACAAATAGTTGACTAGTTTTATGCGTGTTGGACATAAAGGTCACACAATGCAAAACTTGAGTGTTTTAAGGTCTATGAATATCAGTGAAACACCAAATCTATCAACAGATCAATCATAATCCAGGAAACACAGAACTTGAAATGCGTTGTTGTGTGGTTTTATAAAAAAAAAACCCAGCTGGTGTTCACGGACACAATCAATAATGTATATCTGCCTCCTGCACTGTGTGTGTGTGTGTGTGTGTGTGTGTGTTGTTAATTAGCCTGTGGGTAAAAGTTAAAGCCCCTGTATCCAAGTTGCCTTTAAGAAAACTTTAATTAATGAGAGAGAGAGAGTTTAAATGAATCCAATCAGGAATTCATCAGATCTTATCAATACTGATTCATTAATTGTGTCTTCTAAACAAAACCCTCATCAGTTTTATTTAAAGCTTCCATCCGTTTTTCTAGCGGTTTATTTTCGAGCCTTTTCAGTGTGAAAATATTCTGCAGCAGTTTCACAAAGTTCACAAGTCCTTAAAGTCCAAATCAGGCCGAATTTGGACTTTTTCACAACATGAACAACACTGATGCTTTTCTTAGAGTTCTCCTGTAAGTTTGTTTTTATAACTTATTTCTTGTTGAATGTTTTTTGTTTCCTGCCCATGAACTTCAGAACCACACATACAAGCGATTCCTCTGTCAGCAGCAACACATTATTTATCTGTGCCTTACAAAACTGTCATAAATCCCTGCTGTATAAATAACACCGCTAAGGTTGAGTTTGGGTTAGGGTTTAGGGACAGATAGTAGTTGCATTAAAATGACTTCTTCCTTAAAGCATCTCCAATTCTCCAAAGCTGATTATATGTCAGTGATGTGTTCAATAGTTGTTTGTGATGATGCAGGTTTATGTTTAGAGGAAGGTCATAAATTAAATACATGAAATAACACAAATATATATGAAGAACATAAAAGTAAAATCTAAAAAGACAGTCACAATACAATAGATAATGACAAATAGTATCTTTAAGATTAAAATACTAGACAGAGTAAAGGCCCATTTATGCTCAACGGACGTCCTTTTCAAATGATGTTACCGTCACTGCTCACATACTTCCATGCGTCCTTTACGTTGGCATGGATGTTAACCAATACATCCACCAGGGGGCAGCGCAGAGTCAAAAACAAACATGGCGACTGTGGAGGAGATATTGATAATGTTCCTCTTGCATAAAAGACAAAAACCATATGTTTAAAGTTTCTAACCAACTCACACAACCTTTCCTCAAAAAGTTCCTCCATTGTTATTTCTTCTTCGTATCTCACTAGAGCTACGTATCGAGTAGTGACAGCAACACTGCCCCACCATGGTTTCCGGTGGTACTGCTCCGTTTGGTCCGTATCTGTAAGCTTTATGGAAACGTGCAGAAATACGGACGAAATGAATGCAGAGCAGGGACAGAAGGCTCCGTCTGTATCCGTATCTGTATTTAAGGTTGAGCATAAATGGGCGTTAAGCATCTTTAAAAGAGTAAGACTCTAGATCTGTCCAACATTTTCGAGATATTTCACAGTCAAAAAATAGGTGAGAACTTTTTTATATTGTGTTTACAAAACGTAGAAGAAATATCAATTAGTCAATTATTATGATCAATTATCATTAAGTAAGTATTGAGTATATAAGACAATAAGACAACAGCCAGGGTGTATTTTATATTAAATGTATAAATGTACTTCTGTAGCCTTGTTTGGTAAGAGCTATAAGCCTTTATCAAGCTTATGCTGTCAATTCAAGAGCCTGTTTCAGTCGGGATCAACATGGTTTTGCATGTTGAGCTGCACACACAAACACACACACACACACACACACACACACAGGCTAACATGCTAATAGCCTCAGAAAGCTGTCTGAAGTTGGACTTGTTTGTCCTGTTATTTCAACATGCATCCCAAATTTGTCACAGAGTTAATTGTGGGGTTCACTCCAGCCCTCCAGACATTTGGAAGTATTTTGACTGAATAAACAGAAGAAATGTGTAGAGCAAGCTATGTGACATTAAACGTGATGTTCAGATGCTTTCCTTGTTGATAAAATGTGGAAGCAGAGTGTCTTTCCTCCAGAAGCAGACGTCGTTCTGAGATCCACTCTCCACAAAAACACCAACAACTCACTTTGTGCTGCATATTTTCATCGTGGCCCTTTGTTTTAATTACAGTTTTAGTTCTTTTTAAAATGGTTTTGTTCAGTCATGGAGTAACAGGTAAACTCAGCAGGGTTTTAATTCATGAAAGTGTGAAAACCTGATCAATGACATCTCAAGAATATGTGTTCAATATTATTCAAAAACTGTTTTAATTATATTAACCTCTCATACTGTTGTTAGGACTGTCTGCAGCGGCACTCTCCAAGGTGCTGACCCCCCAGCTACTCTCATTTAAACAATTAATTCAATTTGATAAATATTATGACTAACCAATATGACATGTATTTTTTCATATATTGATGTAATACTTTCTGGGGTTTTTTGTGTGCCCACCTATTAAAATATTGATAATGCACTCTTAAAATAACTGAATTATGAGCCAGTGTTCATTTCAGCCCCTATTCTTACTTTACATTTTTTCCCGCTTGTAATTAATTTAATGCAAGTGCTTGAATATTGAAGTTATTTAAATTGCCCACCCCTGAAGATCAACAGTGTGACTGGAGCAGAGCTAGTTCTGGTCATTTTACTGCATCAGTCAGACATGAAATCAGATGAAAACACTTTAATGTGTCGTTCCTCTTTACATCTAATTCTATTGCCGTATTAAATGTAATTTCAGTGAGATATTAAACTACTATTTCACATTCATGCTCCTCCACCTCTGCTTTCTCCATCACTTCCCCTCACGGTCGTTCCCCTCCCTCCCTCCATCTGTCTCTTTCCGGCTAAATGCCAGCTGAAATGAATATGTTAATTCAGCGAGCTGCTGGCTCGTAGCTCCGTGATCAATGAGGCTCCTGGCTGTTGGTTCAGTTTCAGCTCAGGATCTATAGGGAGCCGGATCATTAAAGTACCAGGGGAACCAAGCTTGAGCTGCTTGATGAAAAATTATATCACTCATTATGTAACGCAAAGGTAATATTATCATATTTATCTCAATTTAAATAACTTTTACATTTGTCTTCTGCTCAGTCGCCTAAAACCAGGATCAGTTAGTTTCCTGTCAGCAGTCAGGAAACCAGGAATTTCCAATAACATGAAGTGAGGAGTAAAAAGCACGCAGCAAGGAAATAAAGGAGGTAGGGATCAATATTTGATGTTTCTGTTGTCATTCTTACTGAAGGGGCCTCAAAAGTTTGGAGAAAATACTTTCAAGCAAACAAAGTCACTTTTTCTTCAGTTTTTCATCAAACAAGATAGAAAACTTCATCCAGGGAATGAACTGAGCCGGAGCAGAGGCACCCACTGTTTCTAGGAAACCAAAGACAAAATTGGCCACACCATTACACACAAGCACAAAAAAAAGAAAAGAACAGTGTTTCATTGTCTTCACTGTGAGATGAATGGAGAGGCGTAAGGAGAGACATGCTAAGATACAAAATACACTGAGGAGTTTTGTCAGCTTTACTCACATTTAATGATCCCTTTCAAAAATACTGTCAAAATGTTTTTAACTGAATTGTTAATGGACTGGCTCAGGAGCATATTGGGACTCATCCCTCTTGAAGCAACAAGCTATTGGTTGAAAAACAATTTTTCAATATCTGGAATCCTTTGTTGAACTATATTGGGGACGATGGGGCCCATGCCCTTCGGAGGGGCTTGACTGGTTTGGCATGGTCTAAAATAATTGGGCACAATCATTCTTAGTTGGTCATGATTTAGTCACTATACTTATTGACTCCTGATGCAATATTTTGTATTATTATATTTATTCATTTTTTAAATTTTCTTTAAACATGTATTTATTTATTTACTTATTTTTTAAATATTTTAATTTATTTTATTATTATTATTATTATTATTATTTATTTATTTATTTTATTTTATTTATTTTTTCCTTCTAATTTATTCTTGGTTATTGGTATGTTTTAATGTATTGGTGTCTATCAATCTTAAAATCAATAAAAAATAAGTGAGAAAAAATTGTTAATGGAGATAGGTATTCGTCAGTCTGTGGAGGCTGTGGAGTAGTGCTCTGGATGGTGATTCTGGTGTCAGGTGTGGCTCAACAGACCAATACAGGTGGAATGTGATACTAGTCAGTCTGTCTAGCTCTGAGCCTTTCTTCTGAGTCTCTTTGCGTTGGATGGTGGGCAAACATCTCTTCAAACTCGGCGAGGCCTTTACTGCACCATCTGTATCCAAGGTGTTCGATCTGAGACTGCATCTTCCCATGTGTTCAGGTCAATGCTCAAGGCCTTCAAATCTCTCTTGAAGATAGTCTTTGTAGCACAGATGGGGTTTATCCTGTGGGACGTTTTCCTTGTTCTACTTATCCATAGACGACATCCTTGGGGATCTGGCCAACATTCATTTGCAGTACATGCCTCTCCGTTTCAGCAGGGTGTATATATTCTCTCCAAGATGGTTTTATTTGGCACTTTGAGATACCAGGTGCTGTTCAGGATGCAGCATATGGAAAACATTCAGCTTTCATTCCTGTCAGGCATGCAGGATCCAGGACTTAGTGATGTACAGGACGGTGCTCACAACACAAGCTTTGTAGACCTGGATGTTGGTGTGCTCCATCAGCTAGCTATTGGTTTATACTCTCTTTGGCAGCCTGGACATGGTGGTAGCTGTATGCCAATATGATCATTTAGCTTAGTGTCAAGAGAGAGGGAGGCTGTGTTCGAAACCGCATACTACATACTTCTATGCTACATACTTCTATACCATATACTTCTATACTACATACTAAACGGCCAGATAGTAAGAAGACTGTTTACACTGTAGTAAACTACACGGTAACCCACAATGCATTTCGTTCCTAATTTTAGCTCTTCCTTCATTTTAGCTCTAACTCTGTAATTATACCACTTTATGCACATCTCTAACCAAATATAAAATCAGGGAGGCCAACATTTCACAAATGAACATCATACTGCATTGAAGAAGGCTTTAAACCTGCGATTGAGACCATAAACACATTTTGAAAACGTTTACTGAGGTTAGAAATCAAGTGAGAAGTTGGTGAATTCTCCATTGACTTGTATAGAGACGGTCGCCCCCTGGTGGCCTTTTGATAGAATGCAGTTCTAAGTTACTTCCTGGTTGGCTTCATTTCAGAGGACCAGAACTCCCCAGCTGGTTGCATCTTGGGTAATGTGAGTGTGAGTAGCAGCGTTGCATCTTGGGTAATGTGAGTGTGAGTAGTCAGCTCTTGATGCATACTCTGCATTTCTGGAGAATCTAGTAAACCATCCAGGAACTTCTCACATACTCTAAATCACTACACAGTTAAACACACTACATACTTCACATGACGTCAGAGTTAGTACGAATAGTAGTTAAACCAGGTACACAAAGTCATGGTGGAGAGTCTACATCCTGTCTCATGACCTGAGTTTTCTTCAGTGTCATGCAAGCCTCGCTGAAGCAGTTCATGAGCTGCTGTAGGTCTTCAGCTGAGTGGGTGAGGAAGAGGAAGTCCTGCAGTTCAGCTGAAATGCCTGCTCCTTTTTGTCTCAGCTGGCTGGGTGGGCGTGTCGGTGTAGGTGTTTGATTGACAGCAGCTGGCGGGTTACCAGTGTTACGCCAAACATGCATATTCGTATTTTGATTGTTGAAAGAAAGAGGCGGTATTGAACAGGAACAGGAGAAATAGAAGACAACACGGAGGTAGGAAAGGAAAAGAAGAGATGAATTAAATGAGAAAGCACTTAACGACAGACGGACTTGGCAGGAAGAGAAAGGATGAGGTAGAGAAAGACAAGACAAGACAAGTCAGTGGAAATGCAAAAGAGCCGAGGAGAACATGTAAAGACAGGAAGAATACCAAGAAAATATAGATGGAGAGAGTCGGACAACGTGATTATTACAACCCTGTAAAGTGTTTTGCTCAGGAGAAACAGGAAGTTAGTGTTTGTGTGTGTGAGAGAGAGAGTGAGACAGTTTTTTCTCGTTGCCAAAGGTCGCTGGATCAACAGCCCGTCTGCCGCTCTGATAACACACTCTAAATTAGACTGCAGTGTGTGTGTGTGATTGGAGGACAGTGATTTATGAAGGCAAAGTTTATCGTCATTACATTGAAGGATGAATATTCTCAAAACTCTCCTTCCTCTTCCTCCTTCACCTCTTAACTCCTTCTTCTGATTTTTCTTTCATTCCGCCTCTCATTCTTCTCCTCCTCTCTTTCTTCATCTCCCTCCATCATACAGTTGGAGCTGTTTAACAGCAGCTGAAGGATTGAACCTCCTCTCTGCTGGAATAAAGTAAAAACCAGTCAATAGGACGTTAATGGAAACCAGACCAAAATTTATGACTTTAATTTGACCAAACGGGGTCAAGTCTGTGTGTGTGTGTGTGTGTGTGTGTGTGTGTGTGTGTGTGTGTGTTCTTTTCAGCTTACTGATATTAAAGTGCAGTCAAAATCATAAATTAACAAACACACACACACACACACATCTGTCTGCCTTTCTGTGTGTTTAAAGAAGCAGGAAATGAATCAGGCCTCAAACAGAAGTAGATATAAGACTGATGGTTAACGGTTATTTTTTCCAATTAACTTGGTAAAAACTGAAAATAAACAGAAAATGCCCATTACAAATTCACACAGACTAAATTGTCATCTTTGTTGCTGATTTTGTCTCAGTGATAGTTAAAATTAAAATCCCATTCAGAAAGACTTGACTTTACTGGGGAAGGGGAATATGGTCATTCAGCAGGACAAATATGTAGTTTACATTACAACAGGCAATTTTAATGGGGTCTTGCTCTACTGATGGTTTTATTTTTTTCTGCTGCCATGTTGGTTCTCAAATAGGCCAATATGTTGGTGTTAGCATGTTCTATCTAGCAGATTAGCAAAAACAGTAGTACTAGTAGAAGGAATAAAATGGCAGGTGAACTTTAAATTGCAAGGATGTAGCTCCAGATAGCATTTAAATGACCAGCGAGTTGGTTAAAACACAGCAGGTCATTTGGACTGACCAGCATATATATATTAAACTCTCCCCACCTGCTCTGGACAATTACCTCTAGTCTGAATAAAGCTAATGCTCACTGTAAAGAAAACCACTGTTAGATAGTATTGGACAATAATGACGGCCTTGGAGGACAAAGCAGGATCATCAAAGTTCACAAAGACCACAAATGTCTGCACCGAATTGCACACCAATCCATCCACCAGTCAAGATAATTAATACATAACCACAAAATGTGAACCCCATGGTGACACTAGATGAAAAGACAGGGGATCACCAACGTTTGTAACCAATCATTAATGTCTGTGCCAAATTTATTACCAATCCATCCAATACTTGTTAGGAATGACTGACATCGCCTTCCCTCGAGCCACACTGTTAGCGTGTCCACAAGAATGCTCAAAGACATTCAGAAAAACAAACTCTACAGCAACTCTCAGCCTGGAGGAGGGTTGACAGTTTTTTGATACATTGCCTAAAGTAAACTGAAGGTCTATATTTTGAGGATTAAATTGTCAGTCAGTCCCTCTGCCCTCTGAAATCTTTGTTAAAGTAGCAAAGAGCAGCTGTTATAATGGAATAAAGCAATAAAAACCAGAATCATAGATAGAAAAAAAGATATTGGGGAAATTCGCACACCAGCCAACTTTGTACCATACTGGATAATGAGATCTGGAGGGAGGAAGTTTGGAACCCAATTAAAACTTGAAAGCATACTTCCAATACACCAGTACTCCACCATATCTTTACATGGCAAATAATTGTTTGCTGACATCCGGTGAGGCTCAACGCCATTTATTAAGAGTTTTCTCCATTAACATGCCACATAGCATTACATTAATCAGCTGTGATGTTTGGAAACTCAACAGGAAATAATTATTGGAAATGCATGATTTTGAAAGTATAAAAGTTATGCTGACCTCAGAGTGGAAGGACTTTCATGCTTCGTTCCTCTACGTCAAACTCAGATGTTCAAAATGTGGAAAGTCCACACACTACAGCAGTTGGTAAACAAAAAGTAGTTTGAGAGTAATGAGGAGTTATTACAAAAGCTAAAACATGGCAGCATGTTCTGGGGAGTGACTGGTATAGTGAGTGTAAGCACAGTAATTATTTGGCTTAAACATGAAACATCACTGCTGGTATGTATTTTTTTATATATATATACTGTATGGGACAGCAGCTATTCTTTCCACAAACAGTATGTTGCACATCAGTTTCCAGTTTTTGTGCTGTGGCTGTTGCACTAATCGGGTGCATTCAGGCACAGCATAGGAATAATCTGTATCGTCCACGGTGGATGTGCAGTGCTGATCTGGATTCAGGAGGCTTTAGTGTTTAATTTCAGCTGATTCACAGCTGAATAGAGAAACTATCCATCAGAGGCTTACCAGGAAATGTCTTTTTTTTTAATGTTTATCTTGCTGACTGTGGTGTGTAGAGCTCCAGATACATTTATACTTCGACAATGAGCTTTTTTCCCTTGCACACTGTGACAGTTACAACACTGCAGAAGTAACTTTGATATCAGCTGATAAGAGAGGGAGTCAGTGTATGAAAAACAGCTACTTTTCTGCAGCTTTGGTGTTGAGATTTAAGGCAGTAGAATATTCTGTCATTGGTCAAATTCCTGCTCTGATACTTCTGGGGATTCAGGACTGAAACTGTGTATATTCATATGTTTTCTTTTGCTCTGATTTATAAAGCTGGGCATACGCATTGTTCTGTTTTATAAATCTCAGTCGTTGTGGAACTAGGTGCAGACTTATTTCACCTCCAACAGTTAGCCATAAATTAATGAAGACATGCCCTTTATCAGCTGTTTGAAGCATCCTTATAAATAAGAATTAAAGAAAGATTATTTTTAACATATTTTTGTATTATGCAGGCATAGTGGAGAGAGGCAGAAAGGATGGGCATAGAGAGAGGGGATGACATGCAGAAAAAGGGTCTTGGACATTACATGATATGTGCACTAAGTGGTGAACCATTGGGGCACAGCTGGACCATATTGGAGGGTTTTAATGTTGGAAAGTATGTTTATGGTCACAGCAGGCAGCCATATTTGACAACTTAAAAAAACAAACAATACCTGTGACTAATATTTTTAAGCAACTTTACAGGCAAACAAACTCAAAGTTGCTTATAATAGTTGGCAACGTGTCCAAGTTACAACCTAAAATGTCTAAACTGCTCACAACCCAAAGACATTTACTTCATATTTCTCTTTTGGATTTTGCTGTGGCAATGCATGTCCATGATTTTTAACACCCCTTGAGTTTTCCTTGTTTCCTGTCAGTGTCTGTCTTTGTCCCCTCCCCTGTTTGTCTTTGTTTCCCATTGGCAGAGGCGAGGCCCAATGGTGGAGGTTTAGCACACCTGATGCTCATCACAATCATCAGCTGCAGTATAAAGACCCGGTTCATCCTTCCACCCTCTGCCAGATAGTAATGCTTGGCTGCACCTCTAGTGGTTTCTTGTGTTTCACGAGCAAGGGACACACCACCAATGAGATATGTTTGACAGATTTATTGACAAGCTTGAATGAATGAATTGTGTGTTCTTGATGCAGTGTGGGGAGGTCGGATAAAGGATCCACCGCAGCGACGAGCCCCTAGGAACCTATGAGAAAGGACAGAAGAACAGAAGAAAGAGGGCGGGGTGGGGCAGGGGGTTAGGTCTATTTTATATAGGAGCTGGAAGGGGTGTAATTGGCGTGTGTTCCCGCTTCTGAAACTGCGCTTATCAAGCTTCGATTTTTGCCTTGTGAAGATTTCCTCTGGTGTAACCGCTCTCTCCTGTTCCCTACAGTCTCGCCTACTCCACCTGCTGCTGCCCTGCCTCTGTCCACTGGATCCAGCTCCCTGTGCACCCACCTTCCCTGGAAACCTTACTCAAGACCCAGCCACTGCTCCCTCACTGCCCCCACTTACTTTATCATTAAACCTTGCCTCTGAGTCTACCCTTGTGTGTGTTTGCTGGTCTCTGTGGTCCTATTGTTCCCGGTGTGACAATTTTAGCTGTGCAGAGCCTTTGAAGGAACATTAAGGGAGGGGTGTATTTGTTTGGGTGTTTAGTTCAACTATCATTAACCTTTCTCCAGATTGACTTGTCTGCAAAACCAGTTTACAGTCAGTTTACACCAATGTGACTAGACAAGACGGTGGATCATCTCTATAGCAACAACTCTACTCTCCATACTTCTGTTTTAACTGATAGCTTTTCAGGCTTTTTTTTGTAGCTGGATATAATTTATAGCATCTTAAAATATGAATGAGGATCATAGGGAGTTACTTGCTTGAGTTGCATTTCTATTATTGATGAAACAACGAAAACACGAAAAAAATAATGATGCTGTCTTTTCAATCAACTGACAGTTTGCTGACTCCGGTACGAGCTGACTGGCTGTTGAAACAAGTGACTAAGTGTCTAAAACCAACGACTGGTGACTTCACATCCTCGAGCCAAAGGTGACGCAACCAGCTGAGATGAGGTATTTCTCACTGTCGTAACTTTACCCTGCGTAGTTGTGAAACAGTTTCGTCTCATTGTGAATCTTTGGTGTTGATTTGATTCAAGAGTTAAATGTCTCAAGAACTACAGGCCAGATTTCCAGGACTTGATCACCTTCATGAAGCTCAGGACAGACTTGACACATTTTAGTTACAATAAAGCAAATGCTCATGTGGCATAATGAAGGTTTTAGCCTGTAGGGGGAGCTGTGAGGACATTAGTCTTTGATCCTGGTGAGGGTGAGGAGATTGGCTGAAAGCAGGGAGAATTTAAGTGCAATGACCTTAAACACTTTACTCATTTTAACTTCACTTTCCTTACAGGATCTGCTGCTTTGTTCATCAATTGTTCGTTTTTGTCCTTTTCTATTCTTTTTACTGTATTGTTCCCTTTTCTTGTTGATATTACTGCTTTTCTTTGTTTGTTGTCTCATCTTTCTATTTTATTTCATCCTTGAGCTTTGTTGTTTTTACAGCTGATAAGAGTTCTGACTGTACAAAATTTGCTGAATGAACATGATTGATTCATTTTTCATTTATTCTTACCCTTCTTCCCCTTTTTAAAGCATAAGCATTTCTGTCTGATGAACACACACACATGCTCGCACACACACACACACACACAGACTGAAAGAGAAATCAAAGAGAAATCTGTTATTCTATCTCGAATTCTCTCTCTAACTCAATAAATCTGTTTTAAGAGAGAGGAGGTTATAAAACTACTGGCCTGCATTTCTTATTAACATTACACTGTGTGAGCATGTGTGTGTGAGCATGTGTGTGTGTGTGTACTTGTATGCCTATCATTGTGAGAACCAATTGGAGTTTGGAGTACAAGTGAGGACATTGTGGTTGGCCCTCATTTTCTGACTCACTTCAGACAGATTTTGTTTTAGGGTGAATGTTAGAATTGGGTTTAGGTTCTGTTTAGGATTGGGGTTAGGCATTTAGTTGTGATGGTTAAGGTTATAATTAGAGGTTAGGGAATGCATTATGGCAATGAATGTCCTCACTAAGATATCTATACAAACGTGTGTGTCTGTGAAAACCAGTTTGAAACCTTAAAGTAGTAGAAATGCCATCAGTTTGCATTTGAGTAGATGATAGATAAATATGTAGAACCATAGGCTATATGGGTAATTTAAATGCATTTTGTTCTTGCAGTGCTTAAAGCTGCAGTTGGTAAGCATATTTTCTAAGACTGTCACTATGTAATGACAGCATTACATGAAACTAGTAATCTGGTCGCGTTAGCCTACTCTGGGGGAGGGACTTTGGAGGCAGGGCAGGAGTGCAGCGGAGAGGGAGGGGGAGGGATCTGAAAGTTGTACTTCTTCAAATTTGATGCTAAGTCCTCTCTCTCTCCTCAAAGTTACCAACTGCAGCTTTAAGTGATAGTAGCCAGGTAAAACAACTCTCAACATATGGCATTATGTAAGGATTAAAACAATGATAGATACAAATTCTGCAGCGATCACCGCTGGCCTATAAAGCCTGGCCACACCTGATCTGAACTGGCCTTTAAAAGATTGGATAAAAACCGTCATCTTTGTAAAGACTAGGTTCGGCTGACTTTTACAGAGTGTATATAATGTCTGTGAGTAACTATTTTAAGAATAAGGGTTACGAATTTTGCAAACTGTGTCCCTTGGGTGCAAAGCGTGAAAGTGGTGTTGCCTTGTTGAGTCTTCGCCTCTTGTGGCTGCAGTTCACACTTCATGCTGCTAGAGGGCACAGCGTCGATCAGTGAACAGAGAGCTGCAGGTCGTCCTGATCTCAGGTGTCTGTAACAGTTCAGTCTTCCACATGATGCATCATTATATCATTGAAACAGAGCAGCAGCAGACACACACACACACTCACACACACACACACACAGTATGAATAAAACATGAGTCTAACATTATGTCCAGTTTGGACTGAGGACAAACAGAGGCCACTGGGAGGTTCAGTACGATGACAACAACACACATACTCCAGGCATCTGAACAACAACTGTTGTCGAGTGTGTGCACTTATGTGTGTGTACATGTGGTGTTCTTCTTTTTGTTTGTATTGCATGCTGCATCATTGTAAGAGTGTGTGTGTGTGTGTATGCCCCATGGGGCAGGTTGCCATGGGGACAGTGATAAGGGTTCTAAATGGATCTCAATAATTCATGAGCTCTTGATAAGATGCACAACACGCGCACACACAATTACGAGAAAACAAGATAGACAATCCTCTCCAGACAAACAAACACGAGGAGAAACTGTGCATTGCAAACAAATACAACACACACACACACACACACACACACACACACACACACACACACATAAACATGCAGATGGTGTATGTTGTCCTGCATGTACTCATAACACACTCTTTTCCATTTCCCAAACTGTTTCCATTTGATACAAAACTTTAAAATCCATCCCTGACAAATGTGACCCTGTAGATGAGCTCATATCTGGGTTGTTTTCTAGTGTTTAAAATTTAAGTTTTGTGGGTTAGAACAAATCTCTACATGAGTACAGACATGAGTTTGTAAAGACTCCAGCAGGACTGAAGGCAGTAAGGAAAAAGGATTAGAAAGAGGATCTGTTCTGGTCATGACTGAAACAACGCCCACTGAAATGTTTCGCCTGGATAGTCTGGTCTTTCTCCAGCGTCCTGTACTTCCATACTGTCTGCCTCTGATATTCAAATCTAAGAGGAGATTCAGACCAAAAACAATGCTGCGTTAAAGCACATTAGGGAGTTATGTTGGTGGGTGTGTGGCGTGTTACGTATCTTTCTATCCAATAATTGAGATTTTTCAGTTTGGACCAAAGTGTTGGAACGACTGACCCAAACTGCAGCCATAGAGTCATGCTGTAGGTGGTGCTAACGAGTCAAATGTCAATGCAGCCAAGAATCATGCAGAAATAAGAAGATTTAAAGTCTCATTTATAAAACAGAGAGTAGGATCCAAGGTTATTATAGTTTGGAAATTTTCTTTAGTTTTTTCAGTTTGCTTTTTTATTTCAGTTTAGTTTTAGTGAGTCCAACAAGTGATTTAGTAGTTTCAGTTTAGTTTTTATCTAGTTTTAGTCTTCTGTTTTGACTGTTCCTTCTTTCCTCCCTTCCTCCTTCTCGCTTTCTTTCTTTCCTTCCTTCCTTCCTCCCTTCTTTCTTTCGTCTGTCCTTCCTTCCTCCCTTCCTCTTTTCCTTTCTCCCTCCCTCCTTCTTTCCTCCCTCCCTCCCTCCTATCCTTTTCTCCCTTCCTTCCTCCATTCTCCCTTCCTCCCTCCTTTCCCTCTTCCTTCTTCCTTCCTCTCTTCCTTCTTCCTCCCTTCCTGCCTTGACTCGAGGACAACAGGAGGGTTAAGAGAAAGCCTTGACTTGTAGAAGCTGAAAAGGGTTTATCATCAAGTCCTTTTTAATTTCATTCTTTAACCACGGCTGCTGCAGGACAGGAAGTAACCGAGGGAGAAAACAAAGCTGAATTTATCTGCAATTCACTTTAGTTTGAGTTAGTTTTACATTGTTCATTGTAGTTTTTATTTAGTTTTCGTTCTTTTTTTAATTGTAGTTTTTATTTTAATTTCAGTTAAACTAAATTATTCATTGCTAGTTTTAGTTTTAGTTAACTATAATAACCCTGGTAGGATCTATACTAAAAGTGTTCATGAGCACAAAATCTGAAAATGACGCAGATGAATCACCAAGATTGATCCAAATTAATGCAAATATTATCTTCATATCCAGCCTTCTATATGCCAATGTTCAACCATAAATAGAGATAAATGCAATGAAGTCATGCCCAACCTGTGTTGAGTTAAAGGGAGTTTTTTCTCTCCACTGTGTCTCATGTGGGAATGTTGGGTCTCTTTAAAGTTAAAACCTGAAGAGTTCGGTTTAGAACCTGCTCTATGTGGAAAGTGCCTTGAGATAACTTTGTTGTGATTTGGCGCTATACAAATAAAGATTGATTGATTGATTGATAATGGCTAATGAGGCTGACTTTTAATGGGGTCAGTTTACCAAAAAATTAAACTTAATATCGGCTAAAATCAAGACTCAAACAAGAGTATTTAGCTGAAGTAACAACAGCCCATCTGATGAGCTTTTATGGGATCTTGCTCTTCTGATGGTTTTCTTTTTTCTTGTTATCATATTTGTTCCTGAATAGGCTGATGTGTTGATGTGTTGATGTGTTGATGTTAGCATGTTTACACAATATTTTAGTAGAGTCACAAGCAGACCATTTTAACTTGCACTCATATCTGATCAGTAATATCATTTTTGATTGATTTTAAACTTTGCGCTGTTCTCTCTGCTCTTTGCTCTGCGTTGTGCCCATTGATCCGATCACAATGATGGAACCGAGCGACCACGGTGACGATCAATCCCATCAGCCGACCAACAGACAGGCTCCAATACAACTGATTGATCGGCCTACCGGTGAGGTCATCCGGCCTGAAGCGGTGGACAGCTACCCAATGAGCAGGCTCGTTGTTGTCGAGTGCTCCAATCACAACAATTGAACAGGGCAATCGATCCTGTAACGAAAGACATTCCTCCTTTTCGTCCTCCTTAGCCTTTTCTCTTGTTTCAACTCACCTTTTTCCATTTTCCTGTCTTCCTTCTTCTGTATTTTCTCTTCCTCCTCATAATTTTTTCCCTACTGTTCTGCTATTTTCTCCCTCTCATCCACCGTGCGTCCCTTTTACTCAATCTTCTCCTCTTCCACATCTTGTGACAAGGGTCCAATAGTGAATCTAACCAACTTCTATTAGCATTAGTCTTTTTTTTAGAAAAGTTTTACCTTGCTAGATTTGAAAACGGTCACATTTCTCTGCTCAAGAAAGCCATCGTAACGTTTTGTCCTTTTAAAAAAAGACCGCAAAACTAGCCACTAATCCATTTATGTGTGTCAAGTGAAAAAGAAATACTAAATGATTGAAAAAATACATGTAGCGCCCTTAGTCTGGATTGACAACCACTAATTGCACCTACTATCTCTAGGTTCGTAAGAGTTGGACTCCTGAATCAATCAAAGGAGAGAGCATGAACGTTGACCATTTATTGTTCACAATAACCATCAGCTTTCTTTAGTGACTTAAAATAACAAAAATAGAGCTCTTTCATAGAAACAAAATAAAAAAATAAAAATAAAATATCCCTTTGTTTTTATTGTCCAATGTCCAATGTGTAAGTGTTCAATGTGTTCAGGTCAGTTTTTTTACTACCCGGGTAAATTTTGTGTTTTGTTAACATAACATACTTCTTGTTAAACCAAAGAATCATTAACCGCATATTAGCTGACTATTTAACGTTAGCATAAAGTTGCGTCTTTTTTCCTACCCCTGCATGTTGCTAAAGCTAGCTGCAAATGTCTTCATAAAAGACTGAGGTTGGATTCATATCTGCCCAGTCACACCTAAACATTTCACTCTTTGTGCAGCTTTCTTGGGTTTTTATGTCACATATAGCAGATTTATTACACAGAAGATACTGTTAGCGTCTCATTCTGAGTGAAAAGGACTTATATTAACTATAAAAAAAACTTGCTACTATACTTTTATGGTAGGAAAAAGGAAGTGATGCACCTCACGTCTTTCGCTTCGCTTTTTCCTTCATCCTTCTTTTCTTCCTTGTCCTTCAAACCTTTATCCTCCTCTTCCCCAACCCTCCTCTATTCCAGTTATTTTTTCTCTTTTGTCTCCACTCAATCCACTTCTCTTTCTCCTCAAAAGCAATGCAACCTTTTTTTCACCACTACTTTATCGGTTATCTGGCCCTTTTCATTCTTCCCATCCTCTTTTCAATGTGATAAAAACCTGTTATTCTCCTCCGTACTCCAACTCCTCTCCTCTTTTCTTCTCATCCTCCCTCAGCAGTGATAAAACTTGTGTTTTTCCTCCATCTCGTTTTCTTTACACAGTTATAAAAACCTCCTCATCCTCTCCTCCTTCCAATCAATTCTTCACTTTTTCTTTTTTCATCTCCTAACTCTTTTCCTCTTCCTCCCTCTCTCCCGGCAGTAATAAAAACCACTGTTACTCCTTCATCACCTCCTCCACCTCCTCCTCCTCTTCTCCCGACAGTGATGAAGAGTGTTTTTCTCCCTCAGACAGGCATTTGTGTTGGGGAGGCAAACTCCTTCAACTTTATTTAATTACTTTTTCACGGGTGTTTGTTGTTCAAATCAGAGAAAAGTGGCAGCGTTAATGTTACACTTTATAGCTCTGAAATGGGACCCATATTTATTCACCCTGTTTTTGGTCTCATCACAGGTGGTCCATCAACCGAAGATATCCTCAATATCCATTATTTTTGTATAATTTGTATTTATTAATGTCTTGCCCTGTTTGTACAAGACAGTCCTGAATGTATTGGAAAGTTTTAGACCACTTACTGTATGTAGTGTGTTACATCCAAGTGACAGCACACCCTAGTGGCCATAGTAAATATGACAAGAGCAAAGGAGGAAATCGGGTGATGTTGTGGATGGATGATGACACAAAATCTTGGACTTTCAAAAGGACGTGCAATGCTTTTTGGGGTTTTATGTTATGATGTCAGATATCAATGATAAACATGATCAAAGTTACAAAATTTGAGATATTGCATGAAGAAATGCTCTCTGCGTGTTGTTTGCGATTGCGACTACACAGATATCTGCCAGCTGAGGACGAAGGAGCTCAATCAGTCTCAGCTGGTTACAATCTGTCCAAGCGTGTTTGTGACTTGCAATGCACGTAATCAACTCTTTATAAAATGGAGTAAAGAAATCAATCACACCCTAGTGGCCATAGTAATTATGACCAGAGTAAAGGAGGGCATCGGATGATGTTGTGGATGGATGATGACACAAAATCTTGGACTTACAATGCTTTTTGCGATTTTCTGTTTATTGACTTACTGTTATGATGTCAGATATCAATGATAAAGTTACAAAATTTAAGATATTGCATGAAAGGAATGCTCAGCTGAGGACAAAGGAGCTCATCTGTCCAAACGTGTTAGTGACTTGCAATGCACGTAATCAACTCTTTATAAAATGGAGTAAAGAAATCAATCACACCCTAGTGGCCATAGTAATTATGACAAGAGCAAAGGAGGAAATCGGGTGATGTTGTGGATGGATGATGACACAAAATCTTGGACTTACAATGCTTTTTGCGATTTTCTGTTTATTGACTTACTGTTATGATGTCAGATATCAATGATAAAGTTACAAAATTTAAGATATTGCATGAAAGGAATGCTCAGCTGAGGACAAAGGAGCTCATCTGTCCAAATGTGTTAGTGACTTGCAATGCACGTAATCAACTCTATATAAAATGGAGTAAAGAAATCAATCACACCCTAGTGGCCATAGTAATTATGACCAGAGCAAAGGAGGAAATCGGGTGATGTTGTGGATGGATGATAAAACAAAATCTTGGACTTTAAAAAGGACGTCCAATGCTTTTTGGGGTTTTCTGTTTATTGACATACTGTTATGATATCAGATATCAATGATAAACATGGTCAAAGTTACAAAATTTAAGATATTGCATGAAGGGAATGCTCAGATGAGAACAAAGGAGCTCATCTGACCAAGCGTGTTTGTGACTTGCAATGCACGTAATCAACTCTATATAAAATGGAGTAAAGAAATCAATCACACCCTAGTGGCCATAGTAATTATGACCAGAGTGGTAATTTTGTGGCTGTATGATGAAACAAAATGTTGGACTTTAAAAAGGACATGGATTTACATACTGTTATGATGTCAGATATCAATGATAAACATGGTCAAAGTTACAAAATTTAAGATATTGTATGAAGGGAATGCTCAGATGAGGACGAAGGAGCTCAATCAGTCTCAGCTGGTTACAATCTGTCCAAGCGTGTTTGTGACTTGCAATGCACGTAATCAACTCTATATAAAATGGAGTAAAGAAATCAATCACACCCTAGTGGCCATAGTAATTATGACAAGAGCAAAGGAGGAAATCGGGTGATGTTGTGGATGGATGATGACACAAAATCTTGGACTTACAATGCTTTTTGCGATTTTCTGTTTATTGACTTACTGTTATGATGTCAGATATCAATGATAAAGTTACAAAATTTAAGATATTGCATGAAAGGAATGCTCAGCTGAGGACAAAGGAGCTCATCTGTCCAAATGTGTTAGTGACTTGCAATGCACGTAATCAACTCTATATAAAATGGAGTAAAGAAATCAATCACACCCTAGTGGCCATAGTAATTATGACCAGAGCAAAGGAGGAAATCGGGTGATGTTGTGGATGGATGATAAAACAAAATCTTGGACTTTAAAAAGGACGTCCAATGCTTTTTGGGGTTTTCTGTTTATTGACATACTGTTATGATATCAGATATCAATGATAAACATGGTCAAAGTTACAAAATTTAAGATATTGCATGAAGGGAATGCTCAGATGAGAACAAAGGAGCTCATCTGACCAAGCGTGTTTGTGACTTGCAATGCACGTAATCAACTCTATATAAAATGGAGTAAAGAAATCAATCACACCCTAGTGGCCATAGTAATTATGACCAGAGTGGTAATTTTGTGGCTGTATGATGAAACAAAATGTTGGACTTTAAAAAGGACATGGATTTACATACTGTTATGATGTCAGATATCAATGATAAACATGGTCAAAGTTACAAAATTTAAGATATTGTATGAAGGGAATGCTCAGATGAGGACGAAGGAGCTCAATCAGTCTCAGCTGGTTACAATCTGTCCAAGCGTGTTTGTGACTTGCAATGCACGTAATCAACTCTATATAAAATGGAGTAAAGAAATCAATAAAAACACAAACGCAATTATGTGCTCATGTGAAAATTGGTGCACCTCTCTGACACTGAACATACCTTTTTTAAATTCAGTTCAGCAGAATAATTGTAAAATCGAACATTTTCTACAATGATGCAGTGAAGAACTCACTAATGAGCACTTACACCAGCGTCTCCATCTGACAATCACATCTCTTTTTTGTGCTCAAGTTTAAGGACTCAATTACATAACAAAGATGTCTCTTTATCCCTTAATAGAAAAAAGTTTGAGATTAATGACATATCTTCTTGTAATGAAACCTAACTGGACTTTTGATGCAGTGGAAATTAAATATTCAAATCAATATGTTCAGTGTTGACATACCTTCTGCTGATGGATAGCAGCTTTGAGAGATTCATTAAGTTGGCACAGAGTGAAGTTTGGTTGGTTTCTTTTTGTCAAACTCACAAGCACATCAGAATTAGCCGTTATCGGTCCAGGTTCTGAATCCAAGAGGGCAACCACGATACAAATGTCCATACAGAGTCACAGTCTGGAGATGCAGTATAAAAATAATGTACATAGTCACTGTGACGTTACCCATTGGTTTGTGCACATGCCTTGAGTTTGGCATTTTGGAGTCAGAAGTGAAAGGAAGTTGACCATATTTGAGCGAAGGAGTGGAAGTGATCCTAACACTAGCTATTACCTTTGTTAGCAGTGTGCATTTATAGTCTATGGTTAACTGTGATAATGTTAATGCTAGCGAAAAAGAGGCTTGAAACCATTAAAACAAAATGCACCCACCGGAAAAAAACAGCCGACTGAAAAAGACTTAATATTGCAATTAATTTTAATTTATAGTGACACTACAGCTATACTGCCTAAACTCATCTGGGGTTACGAGTTTGTGACGATTTTGGGTCTGTGTGTAGCTTGGAGTGAGAGGGACTCACGTGTGTGGGATTTCACAAATGCTCGTCGTTTATTCATACACAAACTTAAAACACTCCAACCTTACCAAGCCCGATTGTACGGCTACTATATCTTCATACATGAACAAAAATAGTTACCACACGGACTTATTATCGTCACTTGAGTTGAGAGATAGAGAAGAAAGCAGGAACTCGCATATACACAATCCGACCAGCGTAGTGCGCGCTCTCAACTAGCTCAATAAAACAATAGACACTGCTTGATGACATCACTGTTGAGCGACACACGTTAAAGGCACATTTCATATATTCGACTGTTACAAGTTGTTAATCACAGCCACACCATTAAGCATGTCCTGTTTTATCATCAAATTTAAAGTAAATAGGACAGTATTTTACTAAATGTCGAAGAAGCCTTGAATCTAGTGACTGAGACTCATCAGGAAGGTGTTTACTGAGGTAGTAAATCAAGTTAAAAGTAGGGTCATTTTCTCGTAGACTTCTACACAATCAGACTTATTCTGTGAGCCGGTGGAGTCTCCCCCTGGTGGCCATTAGAGAGAATGCATGCCCGAACTTAATGGTCTTGGTCTATCATGTCTTTTATTTATCTATTTATTATTTTCATTTACGCGTAGTGTATTCTTTCATGTATTTGATATTGCAAATTGTAGTTGATTTAATAAAACTCAAATTCCTTTCACCCCCATTACACCCCTAATTATTAGTGTAATTTCCTGCAAATTATTTATCCTGGCTCATTTCCAGACATGTAATTGCTGTTGAACAATCTGTGTTTAGTCTTTATTTTTCATGGCTTTCTACATCACGGCTTAGCAGACCGAGTAGATGTGTTGGTGTGATGTCATTACCATGTGCAGCCTGGGAATAGTGTCTCAGGTAATTGACTCATCAGTGTCCCAGTTTTCATTCAATCAGTGACCTAATCAGTGCCAGAAATCCAATTCACTGTACCGTGATTGACTCGCTACTGAACTACGGAGCAATTTGAGAAACGCAGCAGGGAAAATTGATCCAAGACCAATACAATAAACGCACACAATAATACCCGAAGCTGGACCAAAAACACAGGACTGTCCTGAGATAAAACCGGTTTTCCGTGCGGTCGAGGTCAGTAGATGTCAATGCAGAGTCCTCACAAGTGCGATAAACTGATGTGTGTGTGTATGTGTGTGTGTGTGTGTGTGTGCTGCAGGGTGTTGTGCTGGGTTAAACGGGGAGGCTCTGTAGCGTGAATGAAGCGCCCCCACGGCTCCTCTGGGCTCAGATGGTGTGTTGGGTTTGCCCTGCTGCTGTCGCCTTTAGGGCAGCGGGAGCCGGGTGGAGCTGTACAGCGAAGAGGAGGAGGAGGAGGAGGAGGGGGGAACAGTCGCATCTGTGGCTCCACTTTCCCTCTCTCTCTCTCTCTCTCTCTCTCTCTCTCTCTCTCTCTCTCTCTCTCTCTCTCTCTCTGTTTTTTTCTCTCTCTGTTGCTCAGCCACTCGCTTTTATTATTTTTTATTGTTTCTCTGTAATGACAATCACGTTCAAATGGGAGAGAACAACAACAAACTCACTGATGCGTTACAAGTCTTTCGGCAGAGGAGAACATGTGTAGTTGAGTAGTTTCGAGCAGTGCTGGCATAAAATGAGCGAACAATTCTTCTTGTACTCATTCAGGGTTTGCACTGGTACATACTGCCTCCAGCAAATAGCCATATGCTCGCACTTTTATGTGAACCACTTGCAGAGGCTGTTGCATTTTACTCACTTACTCTTGTTGCCCTCCACCATTCAATAACCGCCTCAGTTTGAGGCTGAAGCCAGTGTGCCTAAAATGCAGTAGCACCCACGGCCACTAGATGCTCCAACTGACTCCTGTTCAAAAAGCCTAAGCCTCTACTATGTCATTAATCAAACTGTAATTTTAAGCCCTCAAAAAAAGGTGCTGGTGGTTATTTTTCATATCAATTGAACAATTTAATATCTGCTCTGTGGGCGTTGATTGACAGCTGTGATTGACAGTTGGCTCACTTTCTGCTCTCCCAGCTTTGGGACTCACACTGCGTCTATTGCGTGCATAGACTGTATATACTACTGTCGGTGTGAAACCAGTTCATGGCTATTTCCATCCAGTCTATCCTGAGCCTGTGAATAAATCAACCTGTCACTCAGGACGTAGCCCCGCCCTATTATACATACCCTGCTTTATCGTCAAATATAAAATCAGGGAGGCCAAAATGTCCCAAATGAACATCATACTGCATTGAAGAAGGCTTTAAACTAGCGATTGAGACCATAAACACATTTTGAAAACGTTTACTGAGGTTAGAAATCAAGTGAGAAGTTGGTGAATTCTCCATTGACTTGTATAGAGACGGTCGCCCCCTGGTGGCCTTTTGATAGAATGCAGCTCTAAGTTACTTCCGCATTGGCTTCATTTCAGAGGACCAGAACTCCCAGCCTGATTGCGTGAGACTACTGATGCAATATATTGTTCAGTTTAATGTAACTTGGTGATGATACCAGTTATCCCAGTGAGTTAGCTTCAGGTTGAGGTTGTAAGGTGATCGTAATTGTTTTGCAAGCATTGTGTTTTATTTTAATTTAATACTTTCATCTTAAGTTCCTTTCTTACTTGTGCAACTGTCATGATACATTACATAATCATTTAGTTGATAAAATGTGGATTTTTTTTTAGAATCCTTGCAGCAAAACATACAAATGTGTGTGTTTTCCATATATTTAATACAAAAATAAAACACATAGCATCAATTCCCTCAATAAGTACATTAAAAAGCTTATTTATTTCATTATTTATCAGCCTACAGCTTCATATTTCATGACGCTAATGAAGCATGTTGCTCTACTTCCACTCAATAGTCATTTCTTATTTCCTGGGGAGCGTGTGTGTGTGTGTGTGTCTGTGTGCGCTACGTTCCCTCAATTCAATAATAAAATAAAGAATGTCACCTGTCTGTCAAGCATTTTCATAGATTGGAAAAATTATATAGCTTAGAAAAATGATCAGTACAGAGATTCCTGATCATCTTTTTATTACTGTACTGGGGTTAAAGTGGGGGCAACAACACGTTATGTGCATTTTATGGCCATATACCTGTGCAGTGGGAATGTAAGCCTGAGGGAACATAAGGCCTAATTTAGTAGAAACTCCTTGAGGGAACATAAGGCTGAGGGAACATAGAGATGACCCCATTTCATGCACTCGTGTAAGTCTGATGCATGCTGATGTAACACTTACCATAACGAAAAACACCTGAAAAACACTCAGAAACACATTTTTTAGAAGGTCCAGACCTGCGTAGGAAACTGTTTATTTTGCTGTCTGTGCTCTGTGTTTGATTGCAGTGTCGGGCTCATTCATGCAGAATCAGAAAGAAACACGAAAACACAAACACAAGGACGGACACACATCTCAAAAAAACGACCGTCATTTTTATATTTTCCCCCTTCATGTTTCCATCTCTGATTCTGAATTGCTTTTTTTTTATTAAATTTAATTTCCCTCTTTTTTTCTGTGTGTGTGTGTCACCGTCATTCACTGCTGTTTCTCTCTCTTTTGTCGATACGTTCAGGTCTCACTTTCCAGCTTTGTGTGATAACGTGAATTCGTCCCGTTAATGTGACACGTTTAAACACACTTATGACAGGTGTGTATGAATTAACTGCAAATTAAAACAGACGGCTGAGATAAATGTCCCAGAGATGACGATGACAGATGAATCCCCAGAAGACGATAAATCACACGAATCATCACAGGATTCTTTTAATCATGCTGCAGTGATGTGTGTGTGTGTGTGTGTGTGTGTGTGTGTGTGTGTGTGTGTGTGTGTGTGTGCGTGTGTGATCATGCTGCAGTGATGTGGCTCTGTGTCAGTATTGTATCTATTGATCCTTGTGATAAACCCTTTTGTTGTCCTCAAGGAAGTATGGGAGGAAGGATGGAAAGGAGGGAAGAAGGAAGAAAAGGAGGGAGGAAAGAAGGAAGGGAGGAAAAAAGGAAGGATGGAAGGGAAGAGGGAAGAAGGAAGGAGGGAGGGAAGGGAGGAAGGACGGAGGAAGGGAGGAAGGAAAGGAAGAAGGGAGGGAGGAAGGAAAGGAAGGAGGGAGGGAGGGAAGGAAGGTAGGAGGCAAGGAGGAAAGAAATGAGGGAGGAAAGGAAAGAAGGAAGGGAGGAAGGAAGGATGGAATGAAAGGAGGGAGGAAAGGAAGGAAGGAAAGAAAGGAGGGAGGGAGGAAGGAATGGAGGAAAGGATAAGAGGAAGGAAAGAAGGACAGAGGAAAGAATGAAGGGAGGAAAGAAAGAGAAGGAAGAGAGGTAGGAAGGAGGGAGGAAAGAAAGAAAGGAGGGAGATAGGAAGGAAGGAAAGGAGGGAAGAAGGATGGAAGGAGGGAAGGAAAGAAGGAGGAAGGAAGGACAGAAAGAAGTGAGGAAACAAGGAACAGTCAAAACTGACGACACGAAGGTTGCTGACAGTAATTTTCACCTTTACAGCGAGTCACGTGTTGCATGATGGGTAATATCCTCCACATGAGTGTTTGAGCTGTGAAGGATTTAATCTAGCTGTGATCTACATGAGAGGGTTTGTCTCATTATGAAACTATAAACTAATCCTGTTCATATGAAAACAAGTTAAATCCTGATAATCACTGAGAGTATTAATATTAATCCTCTTAAACTACCGGAAGGATTTCACATTTACACTACTTAAAAATGATTAACCCTGATCAAATGTGTTTATCACACCTAAGGGGGGGGGGGGGGGGGTTTGTTTTAATATTTGATTATTTCTCATGTTTTCTACTTTCACTTTCTCTTCTAACGTGTTAAGTGCAAAGCTGTGAACTTTATATAATTATTATTATTTTAATAATGTTTTGTCTTCAGTGTTTTTTAGCAGAAACCAATTTTAAGTCCAGAGAAAGGAGGAAGAAGGAAGGAAAGGGAGGGAGGAAGGAAGGTAGAAGGGAAGGAGGGAGGAGGGAAGGAAGGAAGGAAAGAGAGAAGAAAGTTAGGAGGGAAGGGAGAAAGGAGGAAGGAAGGGAGAAAGGATGGAAAGAAGGGAGGAAGGAACGAGGTAGGGAAGGAAGGAAGGAAAGAGAAAAGGAGGGAAGGAAAGAAGGACAGAATAAAGGAAGGAAGGAAAGAAGGAACAGTCAAAACAGACGGGGTTAATTTGACCCGGGAGGACGACAGGAAGGTTAAACTCAATGAAAATGGAGTGAAAACTGATTTTATTTATTTATTATTTTATTTTCTCTGTTGTTCCTCAGTAGAGAGGACAGGGAACAACGATCGCTATCAAAAAATACTGAGTATAAGCTTTTGGCTCCCATAACAGAAGAAGAAGAAGAAGCAGAAGCAAAGGAAACAGAAGAAGAAGAAGAAGAAGAAGAAGAAGAAGAAGAGGAGGAAGCAGAAGAAGAAGAAGAAGAAGAAAGAGGAGGAGAAGGAGTAGAAGGAGAGGAAGAAGAAGAAGAAGAACGGAGGCTATCTGCTGGTGTCTTGAAACAGGAGGAGCTCACGGACGTAAACAAAACAGTCACGTGTCCCACAGATGCACGTGTAGGTCCGGAAATTACGTAAAAGGGACCGTATATGGTTTGTTCCGTGTGTTATTACGTTACGTGTTGGACTAAATACATGTTGACATATTGAGGAAAGTATTTCGGTTTTATGGAAACGGATTTCATATTTCAGCAGAATGGATACTTGGCGAGCTGTACATAAAGTCCTGAGTCATAAGATGATCGTTGTGGATAAAGGGAAGACTTTGAAGGTATGTAGGCATTATAGCTGTTCTTACTTTAGCTGAGTGGCTAGCCGAGCTAATCGCTAATACTATTACGGCTGTGAGCAACCATATAAGTCGTGAGTGGTCTTGAATGAATCAGGAGAATCTAAGCTTTCTAACAATATACAGCATGAGTATATATGTTTAAGGGTTGGTGTTTAAAACCTCCCAACATCCGGCCCGTCCCGTTAGCGGAACAGCGTGTTGTTAGTGTCTGCACTTCCGGTCCTTCATGTTGGCTGAAACAGACAAGTCACCCTCAAACATGCTGAAACCATATTGTTAAGTTTGGTCTGCTCTAATTAGTCTTCTCTAATGTTTCTGTGGCTTTGAGGATGTTCCTCACGTTGCTGCCGGTGACAAACTGTGAGGGGGGAGCATCAAAAATGAGCCGGAAGTCCTGATCATTACTGTCAGAGACCTGGACTTTAGCGATGCTGTGGAGGAGTTTGCTAGGGAGCTACTCTAATGTGTGTGTGTGTGTGTGTGTGTGTGTGTGTGTGTGTGTGTGTGATCATGCTGCAGTGACGTGGCTCTGTGTCAGTACTGTATCTATTGATCCTTGTGATAAACCCTCCTGTTGTCCTCGAGTCAAGGAAGGAAGGGAGGATGAAGGATAGGGGGGAGGAGGGAAGAAGGAAGTAAAGGAGGAAGGAAGGAGGCAAGGAAGGAAGGTAGGAGGGAGGGAGGAAGGAAAGGAAGGAAGGAAGGACGGACAGAGGAAAGAAGGAAGGTAGGTGGGAAGGAGGAAAGAAAGAAGGAAGGAAGGGAAGGAAGGGAGGAAGGAAGGTAAGGAGGTAGGAAAGGAAAGAAGAAAGGAAGGAGGGAGGGAAGAAGGAAGGAAAGGAGGAAGGATGGAAGGGAGGGAGGAGGGAAGGAAGGACAGGAGGGAGGAAGGACGGAGGAAGGACAGAGAGAGGGAGAGAGTAAGGAAAAAAGGAAGGGAGGAAGGAAGGAGTGAAGGAAGGAACAGTCAAAGTGTGTGTGTGTGTGTGTGTGTGTGTGTGCATTGTGTTTTTTTATGACTAGGAAAACATTAGTTGTTGGGATGTTTGATATTGTGGAGATTGTAAAAACAGGTTGTTGCTATTCTTTGAAGTGTTTCTGCGTATCTGAGTGTAGACTAATACACACGCACACACACACACACACACACACACACACACACACGCTGCATGTGCTTAGAGTCTTGTGTTGAATTTATCAGTCAGTGTGAATCCTGTGCAAGTTCAGTTACTACTAGTTGTCTGTTGTGTTGGTGCACATACAAGTGTGTGTGTGTGTGTGTGTGTGTGTGTGTGTGTGTGTGTGTGAGGGCCTCTGAATTCTTAATCCAGTCTTGTAGTTCTATTCAACCCCCCCCCGCCCCCATTCCTTCATTCTTCCCTCCTTTCCTTCCTTTCTTCCTCCTTTCCTTCCGTCTTCCTCCCTTTCATCCTTCCTGTCTCTCTCTCTCTGTCTCTCACTCCCTCTGTCTCTCTGTCTCTCTGTCTCTCTGTCTCTCTCTCTCTCTCTCTCTCTCTCTCTCTGTGTCTCTCTATCTCTCTCTCTATCTCTCTCTGTCTCTCTCTCTCTCTCCCTCTATTTCTCTCTCTCTCTCTTTGTGTGTCTCTCTCTCTCCCTTTCTCTCTCTCTCCTCTCTCTGTCTCTCTCTCTCTGTCTCTCCCTCCCTCCCTCCCTCCCTCCCTCTCCGTCTCTCTCTCTCTCTCCCTCTCTCTCTCTCTCTCTCTCTCTCTCTCTCTCCCTCCCTCTCCCAGAATATTGAGGATGCAGTTTTGGTCGATATTGCTCTGGAACTATGAACACACTGCTGACAGATATCAGGGAGGCCAGCTCGCTAAATATTTTAAAAAGAAAAGATAAAAACTTACCTCTTCACTTTAGCCTTTAACTAGCTTTCCTATCAGTCATCCTCACACTGAAGCTCTACTCTACTGCTTCTGCATCCTTTATTACAAGTTGTGTTCCTTTTTAATGTCAAGCACTTCAAGCTGCATTTCTTGTATGAAAGGTGCTTTACAAATAAAGGAAGGCAGTTAGGAAGGAAAGGAGGAAGGAAGGGAGCAAGAAGGAAAGAAAGGAGGGAGGGAGGGAGAGAGGAAAGAAGGAAGGAAGGGAGGAAGAAGGAAAGAAAGGAGGGAGGGAGGAAAGAAGGACACAAGGAAGGGAGGAAAGGAAGGAAAGTGACAAAGGAAAAGACAGAAGGAAGGGAGGAGGGAAGGACAGAAGGAAGGGAGGAGGGAAGAAAAGAAGGAAAGAAGGAAGGGAGGAAGGAAAGGACAGAAGGAAGGAAAGAAGGACAGAAGGAATGGAGGAAGGAAAGGACAGAAGGAAGGAGGGACGGAAAGAAGGACAGACGAAGGAAGGAAGGAAAGGAAATAAAGAAGGAACAGTCAAAACAGACGGGGTGAATATGACCCGGGAGGAGGACAGGAAGAATGTGTAATGTGTTAGTTGAGTTGTAGTTGAACTTGTTTTCAGACTGAATCTCAGACACACGAGAGACTCCGACTGAGTAACCGAGAGAGTTTAGACGAGAAGCTTCAGAGTGTCAGTCAACGTGACACCAAACTAGGCCTGCACGATATCAGCAAAATGTGCGATGTGCGATCACACTGTTCAATATTGCGATGACGATATGACTTGCGATAAATAAGAAAATATTTAAAGTTTGCATACAGTTCCTGTCTCTTTCAGATTTTCAGCTTTAAAAGATTCCCTGCTTTTAGGTACTCTAAAACACTGAATAGCTGATTGTAATTACCGCAAATTCCGGACTACAGAGCGCACCTGATTAAAAGCCGCATGCTCTAATTTTAGAAAGAAAATCAATTTTGTACTTGTACAAGCCGCGCCGGATTTTAAGCCTCAGGTGTCCCACGTTGTAATATGAGATATTAGCTATGGTTGGTCTGGCGATGCCTGACAGCCATCACGCATTTATTGTGTATTATTTTATCATTATTAAGGCAAAAGAACTCAATTTATGTCCATGGACATTATAATGAATAGGCTATAGGCTTAATATTAGTTTGCATCCAGTGTGCTGCGTGGACTTCATTACATCTGCTGCACCGCTGCTATCACAATTATCAAATGCTAAGTTTCTACAGTCTGTGACTGTGACCCTCATAAAAGTAATATTTTACAAATCTGCATTATATAAACTAACGAAATTCGTTAAAGTAAGTCATTTGGCGACTTCTAAGTCATTAAACTAAGTCTTACTTTTACTGGAGTAATCTACCTCGTTGGCACCTGTCATTGTACGTCTTGCTTTGAATTAAAACTTACCTACTGAGCGAACTCTCCCGTTCTCTCTATGAACGAGTCGGACGACAACGTGTATCAAACATGAAGCAAAGTGAAAAAATAATAAAGTACGTAACAGCCGCATCATATGATTTTCTTCGAGTATTTTCCATGTTGATGAGAGTGAGTACAAATGACTGATTTACAATAATAAAGCGTGCTTGATTTATCACACAATTTCATTGGACCTCTGTGAACTACTCATCAATTTTATTGGTCTACTGTTACAAGGCAAAATGTTTTGGACGCCACGAAAAAAAAAAAAAGTGTGCGTGGCCAATTTATCGCATTACAGACCAGCGTTTGCGATGGGTTCATCGCGAACGTTCACATCGCAATGACGATGAAAATTCGATTAATCGTGCAGGCCTACACCAAACCATCGCTCAGGTAACCATGACGACCGCTGACAAGTTATTGGGTTTGTCTGTTTTGGTCATTTTTCTATTTCAGTTAAATAAAATAACTTTTCTCTCCGTCATCTGTTACTTCTGAGATTAACTCGCTGGCTTTGTTCTGCCACACACACAAAAAATAATTTAATAAAATAAAAGCGGCAAAAATTTCTTCCCGGA
>NC_070600.1:23067535-23072847 GCF_027409825.1 Scomber japonicus | reverse complement strand
CTCCCTCCTTTCCTTCCTTCCTTTCTTCTTCCTTCCTCCCTCCCCCCTTCCTTCCTTCCTCCCTCCCTCCTTCCTTCCTTCTTCCTTCCTTTCCTTTCCTTTCCTTCCTCCCTTCCTTCCTCCCTCCTTTCCTTCCTTCTTCCTTCCTCCCTCCCTCCCACTCTCCCTCCTTTCCTTCCTTTCCTTCCTTCCTCCCTCCTTTCCTTCCTTCCTTTCTTCTTCCTTCCTCCCTCCCCCCTTCCTTCCTTCCTCCCTCCCTCCTTTTCTTCCTTCCTTCTTCCTTCCTTTCCCTTCCTTCCTCCCTTCCTTCTTTTCTTTCCTCCCTTCCTTCCTCCCTCCTTTCCTTCCTTCTTCCTCCTGTTAAAGACCATTCATCCATCTATTCTCAGTATTTATAATATTTCTATAACCAAACATCAGTAAAATCATAAATGACTGCGTCGCTTTAATTTAACCCTCTCAAGGCTTAAAGAGTAATCTCTCCAAATCTCCCCCCCCCTCTCTCTCTCTCTCTCTCTCTCTCTCTCTCTCTCTCTCTCTCTGACAAACATACCTAATCAATTCTCATATATTCTATATTTAAAGGAAGGAAACGAGATGATTCATCTGCATGAAATGTGCTAGAACAGGATAGATCTATTTCTTGCATCTTGTGATACGTTTCTGTTTCTGTGATTCTTAGTTCAGATGAATTTCTCCCAAAATCTGGAGCAATGTGGAGCATTTCCTGTTTCTGTGTGACCTTTGACCTCTGACCCTGCCTGATGTAGATTTGATTCATAGTTGGACTTTAAAGCTGAATTAAAAAGCGTTTGAACATGATGAGCCTCAGCGGTCGCGTTAATGTTTCCAGAACCAAATAAAATAACTTCAGATTTATTCTCATCCAGTCTCGTGAAACCTGAGACGACACTTTTAACCCTCCTGTTGTCCTCGAGTCAAGGAAAGGAGGATGGAAGGGAGGAAGGAAGGGAGGAAAGGAGGGAGGGAGGAAGGAAGGAAGGAATGAAGGAATGAGGGAAGGAAGGAAGGTAGGAAGAAAGAGGGAAATGAGGAAGGAAAGGAGGAGGAAGGAAGATAGGAGGGAGGGAGCAAGAAAGAAGGAAATGAGTAAGGAAGGGAGGAATAAGGAAAGAACGACAGAGGAAGGAAGGAAGGAAGAAGGAAGGTAGGAGGGAGGGAGGGAGGAAGGAATGGAGGGAGGAAGCGAGGAAGGAAGAAGAAGAAAAGAAGGAAAGGAGGGAGGAAGAAAGGAAAGGAGGAAGTAAGGGAGGGAGGAAGAAAGAAGGAAGGGAAGGAGGGAGGAAGGAAGGAATAAAGAAGGAAATGAGGAAGGAAGGGAGGGAGAGATGAAAAGAGGAAGGGAGGAAGAAGGAAAGAGGGACAGAGGAAGGAAGGAGGGAGGGAAAGGAATGAAGGAAAGGAGGAGGGAAGGGAGGAAGAAGGAAGATAGGGAGGGAGGAAACAAGGAAGGAGGGAGGGAGAAAGGAAAAGCGAAAGGGGAAGGAAGGGAGGAAAGAAGGACAGAGGAAAGAAGGAAGGAAGGACGGGAGGAAAGAAGGAACAGTCAAAACAGACGGGGTCAATTTGACCCGGGAGGACGACAGGAAGGTTTTAAAACGTTTCATCAGTTTCTCTTTGTCGTCTCTTCTCTGCACACATGCTGGGATTTTTAATTTTTTGGCAGCTTTCAGAGTGTTTTAATGCATCCAAAAATCCTCATTTTGTCATTACGACCCCCCCCCCCCCCACCCCCCCCCTCCCCCAAAAAAACCCAAAAAACAACTCTACTCAAATCTGCTCAATCATAGCTTTTAGTTTAGAAAGTCACAGAGTCACAATTCAGCTGTCACATTGACTCTGGTCGTTTTCCACTTGGATAAGAATCATTGAGAAGTGGACACCCACACTGAGTAATCCAGCTAAATGATCAGTCATCACATTAATTCAGCCACCAGCACGTTAACAAAAAAAAAAAAAAAAAAAAAAGCAGAAGAAGAAGAAGAAGACGAAAAAAGCACTTTGGCTGCAGTGTGTGTGGGAGCAAGAAGAATGACTCCTTCAGGCATCCTCATTAAAAACTTCACAGAGCAGAGAGAGGAAGAGCAGCAGAGGCTCCAGGAACCCAGACACGTTATCAGTGAGTGATTACTACTGATTACTAATTGATACATTTCTGATAATTAAACCCACATTTGGAGCCGGGACATCGTGCTTGGATCACATTTGGAAGCATAGACTCATTAAAGAAATAAATAACATAAAAAAAAGCTGTAATTTATTATTTTTTATATCTTAATTCTGCTTTATCTGCATGTTGAATTATTATCACATTATATTGTTCAACGTGACGCAGCAGTTCTAGTGTCGTACTGCATTTCAGAGTAAAACATGAAGCGCTTAAAAACTGCAAAGAAAGTTGGAAATGGGTTAAATGTGGGCTATGTGGGTTCTGAGCAGGCGGGGAGCTCCGGTCCTCTGAAATGAGGCCAACCAGGAAGTAACTTATAGCTGCATTCTATCAAAAGGCCACCAGGGGGCGACCGTCTCTATACAAGTCAATGGAGAATTCACCAACTTCTCACTTGATTTCTAACCTCAGTAAACGTTTTCAAAATGTGTTTATGGTCTCAATCGCTAGTTTAAAGCCTTCTTCAATGCAGTATGATGTTCATTTGGGACATTTTGGCCTCCCTGATTTTATATGTGACGATAAAGCAGGGTATGCATTAGGGCGTGGCTACGTCCTGATTGACAGGTTGATTGACCAATGTCCTCCAGATCCAGCCCTCGTAACCATAGCAACCTCCCCGCTCCACCCATGGCCCCGCCTCATGCCCATATAAGTAGAATCAGTGTTTTTATTTTTCCCAGCATGCACCTGAAATTTTCAAGATGGCGCTGCCTAGATTAGAAACTATTGGCTTCCGAGCAGCAGTCCACAAACCAATGGGTGACGTCACGGATGTTACGTCCATTTCTTTTATACAGTCTGTGGTTAGAACCCACTTGAAGCCCATATTGGCAAACACAGGTGGGATCACCATGGAAACTGCAGACAAACCCACTTGGGACCCCTATTACAGCCCAAATTTAACCCTCATGGGTCCTAATTTCCACACAAGCAGTATTTAAGTCACACTCTATCTGCTCTTCATTCTCATTCTTTCATACTTCAACCTACACCTCTATCCCTTCATCCCTTCATCCCCTGACCTTTCAACCCTCTACTCTCATCCCTCTTCTTCCATTGTAGTAAATCTTTGAACTCACATCGCAGTTGGCTTGGTCTCTGTTAGTGATGTAATCAGATCTAAGTGACCAGTCTGAAGCTGCAGATTATGGGACATAATTCATAATATCTGCAGGAATTTAATGACAGCAGCTGTAAACAACAAATACTGTCATTATAAATCAGTGCAGACTACTTCAACCTCATTCAAGTTTATATCATTTAAGCTGATTTAAATGCATCTGTTGTCTGGAGAGTGTTTAAATAAATTAGATCAACTTTAAGCATCATTCTGTTCGTTCTGTGTATTCACTGAAAGAATTTAGTTGTTGACAAAATCAGTAACTTCAGAAACACACATCTATTCTCTAAATAACCCCCCTCCCTCCCTCCCTCCCTCCTCATCCTTCTCCTCCTCCCACCTGCTTGTTCCTCTCCTCCCACCTGTGCTCCGCGCCACGCTTGGCAGCCAAACACACACAGACATGCAAACTAAATAAATTCAGGAGAGGATCGGCGTGCTGCTTGCGTCGGTCGTTATAATCAGTAACTTCAGGCTTCAGGCTCTCCTACTGTCTCTCTCTCACCAAAATAACCTGTTGGCTGTTTCATCCAAATAACAAACAACAAGCCGAGTAATTCACAAAAAGCTCCAGCAGCATCCTGTTTCCATTAGCCGCTCAGTGTGTTTTGGCTAATCTTAGAAATCTCTGTTATATTTGATCAACATATGTTTCTTGTATCTTATGTATCATCCCCGCTACGCTTCTGCTGCAGCTGTCGTTTCATCCGCCTCAGCGAGTCCGTCTCTACAAATGGTCCAGAAACGCAGCTGGAAGGCGGCTGACCAAGCGCAGCAGGACGACACGCAGCTCAAACGTCTCACCATCAGGTTCAGGATTTATTTTAAGGTCTTTCCTTTTCACACACAGAGCCCCACATGATCAGACAGCTGCTCCATCATTATATCAGCAGCAGGTCTGATGAGCAGGTTGGAAACAAAAGGTGGTCACTCTTCCTTTTAGATGTATGAGCTGAGGTCTCTGATGCACTTTTTCAGACTGGTCCTTGTCTTTCTTGGGGTTTTTATACTTAAAGCGTTTCTTACCTTTCTTGCATTTCACACTTTGAAAAAACCAACCCCTCTATAGAGCTAAATTAGGGTCATATGTTTTAATCATTCGGAAAAGTGATTTGAAACTGTATTTAAAAAAATAATATATTAATTATTGTAATTTGAATAAATGATTTGTTTTCATGCAAATCTTTTCATTTTTACAGTTTCAAAAAAAAATTTCGGTTTCAAATCCTTCTTTCAGTTTCAGGTCAATTTTTGTTTTGTTTTGACCATAGACTGTATGAAAGAAATGGACGTAACATCCGTGACGTCACCCATTGGTTTGTGGACTGCTGCTCGGAAGCCAATAGTTTCTAATCTAGGCAGCGCCATCTTGAAATACGTACGTATGGGCATGAGGCGGGGCAATGGGCTGAGTCATGGGCGGAGCTGGGAGGTTGCTATGGTTACAAGGGCTGGATCTCGAGGACATTGGTCAATCAACCTGTCAATCAGGACGTAGCCACGCCCTAATGCATACCCTGCTTTATCGTCACATATAAAATCAGGGAGGCCAAAATGTCCCAAATGAACATCATACTGCATTGAAGAAGGCTTTAAACTAGCGATTGAGACCATAAACACATTTTGAAAACGTTTACTGAGGTTAGAAATCAAGTGAGAAGTTGGTGAATTCTCCATTGACTTGTATAGAGACGGTCGCCCCCTAGTGGCCTTTTGATAGAATGCAGCTCTAAGTTACTTCCGGGTTGGCCTCATTTCAGAGGACCAGAACTCCCCGCCTGGGTTTAATGGTCAGTTGAATGAAATCCAGCTGGTTGGACCCTGCATCAGGCTGCTGTGACCTCTGACCTCAGACCTCATTTCCCATCCAGTTGGCTCAATGACATGTTGGTGATTTTTAGCATGTGAAGCTCAGGAAAGACAAATGACTGCTTTACTTTCCTTTCATTGATTGATGGAGATGAGGTACACTCTGCTGCAGTGTTACATGCTGTTTTA
>NC_070600.1:23060035-23062535 GCF_027409825.1 Scomber japonicus | reverse complement strand
CTTCTCACTTGATTTCTAACCTCAGTAAACGTTTTCAAAATGTGTTTATGGTCTCAATCGCTAGTTTAAAGCCTTCTTCAATGCAGTATGATGTTCATTTGGGACATTTTGGCCTCCCTGATTTTATATGTGACGATAAAGCAGGGTATGCATTAGGGCGTGGCTACGTCCTGATTGACAGGTTGATTGACCAATGTCCTCGAGATCCAGCCCTCGCAACCATAGCAACCTCCCCGCTCCGCCCATGTCCCCGCCTCATGCCCATATTAGTAGAATCTGTGTTTTTATTTTTCCCAGCATGCACCTGAAATTTTCAAGATGGCGCTGCCTAGATTCGAAACTATTGGCTTCCGAGCAGCAGTCCACAAACCAATGGGTGACGTCACGGATGTTACGTCCATTTCTTTTATACAGTCTATGATTAGGACACAATAAGTTTGATGCACATTTCAAATTAAATACAGATTTTTAAAAACAGTTTCTCTTTTTTTTTCTGAGTGGCCATGATGTTAAAGCCAGAAGATAATGGGCTCACCTCTATAAGCACTCAGAAATAAAAGTTAATATTAGTTTCATGAAGCTGTACCGACATTTTCTGCCTCCTATGAAACAATGAAAGTTTGAGAGGAAAACACATTAAAGGTTCAGGAAGTGTGTTTCTGCAGCTCTCTGAGGACGGAGAGCGTAAAATATATAGATAACACAAAGAGAGCAAAAGAGAAGAAGAGAAGTGAGACATGCCTCCTACGGTTTCCTCTCTGCTCTCCATCCAAATGTTCAAACAGCTCAACTTCCAACCAGGAAGTGTGCAGTCGCTTCACACATTCTCCCTTTCATCATTCCTTCTTCCTCCCCTTCCTTCTTTCCCTTCCTTTCTTCCTCCCTCCTTTCCTTCCTTCCTTCCCTCCTTCCTTCCTTCCTTCCTTCATCATTCCTTCCTTCCTTCCTTCCTTCCTTCCTTCCTCCTTTGTTCCTCCTTTCTTCCTCCCTTCATCATTCCTTCTTTCCTTCCTTCCTTCCTTCCATCTTTCCATCTTTCCTGAGGGAAATATCTAAATGCTCCACTATGTTCACCAGCTAGTCTCCAGATAACTGTGTTTACTGTTTGGAGCTGAACAGGAAGTGAACAGTAGAAACGACACTATGAGAGCACTGAGAGCCGGACAGTTAAACAATGAGCTGAAACTCAACTATGAAGCTCCTCCACCTGCAAATTACACGCTGACAGTTCAAATATTATTATAATAAAAAAGCTACATATTAATGGAAATGATGCAGCGCCCCCTGCAGGTCAAGCTTTGTTACGTTAACGTGGCTGAACAACAACCTCAGTGTGAAATGAGCAAAGTGCAGCTGGGATGAAGGCAGGAAGTTATTATTAAAATTTTTGCTGGATGAACTCTGTGTGTGTGTGTGTGTGTGTGTGTGTGTGTGTGTGTGTGTGTGTGTGTGTGTGTGTGTGTGTGTGTGTGTGTGTGTGTGTGTGTGTGTGTGTGTCAGCTGGACAACTCAGCATTAAATCTCATTAGGAAGTGAGGATGAGAGAGCTCGTCCGCTGCCTGAGGATACACACACACACACACACACTAAGACACACACACACTAAGACACACACACTAACACACACACACACACACACACACTAACACACACACACACACACACACACACACTGTTAATTTACCACCACAGCTAAAAACTTCATCTCACACACACACACACATCCTGGCTTTCAGACGCTGCTGGGTCCATTTGGAGTGGAACATCCCATAATGAGTGTGTGTCCGTTTCCACGGCAACGCATAATATAGGGCCTTTGGAAAAATATCAGTTCAAATACATTGCTGAATGTCGACATATCATTGACTCCGCTGCACAGTTAGAGGAGGAGAATGAGCTGCAGCATTTTATAGTATAGGTCCTTTTTTCCATTTCTTCTTCTTCTTCTTCTTCTTCTTCTTCTTCTCTTTTTCTGCCTCCATCCTTCCATCCTTCCTCTCCTCTGCAGTTTGTCTCCATCCTATCTTTTTTTTCTTCTTCTTCTTCTTCTTCTCTCCGTCTGTTTTGAAAGCAATTACTAAGTGATTATCTTTGTGTGTGTGAGGTACAAAAATTTGCAGTTAATTAACAAACATACCAGGAAAACGCTCACTGAACAGTTTAGTGTGTGTGTGTGTGTGCGTGTGTGTGTGTGTGTGTGTGTGTGTGTGTGTGTGTGTGTGTGTGTGTGTGTGAGAGAGAGGAGGAGAAGAAGGGGAGTGACAGTAAATTACCCAGCAGCTGAGTCTGGATCATACACAATTTTTCATTTGTTGTGTTGGTTAGCCGCCAGCACTCCTACATGATGTCTGTCTCTGCCATAATTAAATTCACATTCGCTGCCAAAGCTGAGCAGTTATCTCTGGTCAGACTCCAGTAAAAAAAATAAAAAAACAACAACATTAAAATAGGTTTTGTGGAAGTTGTTAAACAGCTTTGACGTGTGTTGAACTTTTAGATT
>NC_070600.1:23047535-23055035 GCF_027409825.1 Scomber japonicus | reverse complement strand
CCTTCTGTCCTTCCTTCTGTCTTTCCTTCTTTCCTTACTCCCTACCTTCTTCCCTTCCTTCCTTCCTTCTGTCCTTCCTTCTGTCCTTCCTCCCTTTCTTCCTTTCTTCCTTGTTCAAAGGAAGGTAATAAAACACATCACCTTGACTGAGCTCTGTTTGGCTAAGAAAGCGATGTCAACAGCACTATCGCTCCCATGACAAAGCATTGAGCACACACACACACACATACACACACATTTCTCTTCGGTGTTGGTGGTTGCTGATATTGATCGGCTCTCTCCTCTGTGTTTGATGAAGGATTTATAGCGGAGGAGAGCAGACAGGCAAGGATGGAGTTATTTTAGATGAAGCTTTATTTAACAAGGTTAGTCGCACAGGAGTGGAAGTCACGGACAGACAGAGAGAAAGAGAAAGAAAGAGAGAGAGAGAGAGAGAGTGAGTGAGTGGAGGAGAAAGAGAGAAAGAGAGAGGTCTGCTGTCTAAAGGTCGGAGGTCGTCACGCGGCGCCGAGCATCTCGACTTGAAAGCGACAGCGAGGCTGCAGAGGAGCCGACTCTGTTCTGCTCAGATGAGTTCACTTCAATAATTTTCTCTTCTCTGTCTGTTGCCTTTTATTATGGTGTGAAAGACAAAAAAGAACAATCTCTGTGTTCTTTGATCGACATCTTATAACTTATTTATACATTTATCAGACAGATTTTGTTTTTCTTTCTAATTGAGGAACTTTTTTTTCTTCATTCCTTTGCGCCTTTCTAAATGGTTGCTAGGATATTCAGGGTGTGTTTTGGGGTATAAACTTGGAGGTATAAAATGTTAAGATGAAGATTGTAGATGTGGGACAGTGTTCAGATTTCAAAGTACTCAAAGTCAAATTAGTGACATGGGTAAGACAAAGGGTATTGAAGATGTTAGGTGGGTAGTAGGTGGTTGCTAGGGTGTTAGGACAAGCCTAGCTAGGTGGTTGCTAAGACATTAAAGGTGGTTACAAGATTGGTTGCTATGGTATTCAGGGTGATAGGACATGTCTAGCTCTTTGGTTGCTAAGGCATTAAAGGTGGTTACAAAGCAGGTTGCTACAATGTTACTCAGAGGTCGCTAGGGTGTTCAGGGTGGTAGGATGTCTTGCTCTTTGGTTGCTAAGGCATTCAAGGTGGTTAGTAGGGTGGTTGCTATGATGTTACTCAGTGGTTGTTAAGGTATACAGGGTTATAGGATATGTCTAGCTCTTTGGTTGCTAAGGCATTAAAGGTGGTTAGTAGGGTGGTTGCTATGATGTTACTCAGAGGTTGCTAGGGTATTCAGGGTGGTAGGACGTCTTGCTCTTTGGTTGCTAAGGCATTCAAGGTGGTTAGTAGGGTGGTTGCTATGATGTTACTCAGAGGTTGCTAGGGCATTCAGGGTGACAGGAAATGTCTAGCTCTTTGGTTGCTAAAGCATTAAAGGTGGTTACAAGGTTGGTTGCTACAATGTTGCTCAGAGGTTGCTAGGGTATTCAGGGTGACAGGGCATGTCTAGCTCTTCGGTCGTTAAGGCATTAAAGGTGGTTAGCAGGGTGGTTACTATGATGTTAGTCAGGATATGTCTGGCTTGGAGGTTGCTAAGGCATTAAAGGTGGTTAGTAGGGTGGTTGCTATGATGTTACTCAGTGGTTGCTAGGGTATACAGGATGATAGGACATGTCTAGCTCTTTGGTTGCTAAGGCATTAAAGGTGGTTACAGGGTTGGTTGCTACAATGTTACTCAGAGGTTGCTAGGGCATTCAGGGTGACAGGACATGTCTAGCTCTTTGGTTGCTAAGGCATTAAAGGTGGTTACAAGGTTGGTTGCTACAATGTTACTCAGAGGTTGCTAGGGCATTCAGGGTGACAGGACATGTCTAGCTCTTTGGTTGCTAAGGCATTAAAGGTGGTTAGTAGGGTGGTTGCTATGATCTTACTTAGAGGTTGCGAGGGTATTCAGGTTGACAGGACATGTCTTGCTCTTTGGTTGCTAAGGCTTTAAAGGTGGTTACTAGGGCGGTTGCTATGATGTTAGTAGTTCTTGGGCTTTTGCTTGTTTGGTAGTGTGTTGATTCTAAATACAAATAAAAGAGGTTGTTCGGTGGTTACTAAGACACCATAGGTGGTACTTCATGGTTCTACTTGAATCAGAGATGGACTTTTGGGTGGTTGCTAGGGTGTTGGGGTGATTGGACATGTCTGGCTTGGTGGTTGCTAAGTCAATAAAGGTGGTTACTAGGGTGGTTACTATGATGTTACTCAGTGGTTTCTGTTGTTTCTAAGTTGTGGGTTGGTTATAAATACATATACTAGGATGGTTGCTATGATGTTACTAGTTCATGGGCTTTTGCAAACTTGTTGATTCTAAATACAAATAAAAGCGGCTTTTCTGTGGTTACTAAGACATCATAGGTGGTTTCTAGGATACTAGATCTTCCTTCATGGTTCTTCTCAGGATTAGAGAGAGATTTTTAGGGTTATTGTTCTTGGGTAGTTGCAAATACCAAATGTCTTAAAAACAGTGCCAATGCATGTATTACTCATTAGCAGCTGTTTACTAGATGGTTGCTATGATGTTACTAAGTATATATTGTTTTACTAGGTGGTTCTTCTTGGCTCCAAAGGCGTTTAGGGTGAGAGTGAACCAAAACAGTAAAGTTGCAGTCGGACAGTTAAACAATGAGCTGAAACTCATTATACAGCTCTGTAAAGCCGAGAGGAGCTGCAGAGTCACTGATAACTCTCTGTAGGTTATAGATTATACTGTTATTGTTTAGTTTCTAAAGCTAACACGGACATTTAAAGCACCATACTATCTATATGACGGACAGTTAATATATGTATAAGTCTAGAGACTGGACGGGACTGTAAAGATTGAATTCTTTCAATATGAATTCTTCTCATAGCTCCGGCATTTGTTGATATTTGTGTTTGTGTTAGAGAGGCAGCGACACCAGAATAAATAATGTGTACTTTTGTATTCTCAGTGTGTGTGTGTGCCTGTGTGTGTGTGTGTGTGTGTGTGTGTGTGTGTGTGTGTGTGTGTGTGTGTGGGTGTGTGTGTCTCCAGGGAGGAAGCGTCACCTTTAGCACTTGTGGTGGAAGCTGACAAGTCATTAGCAGGACAAACACACACACAAACACATACAAATATATACACACACACACACACACACGCACACACACTCATTGCACGCATAAACACACTTTTACTGCCAGCGGGGTCAAAAGGGGTCACGTAAAGTGACACCGTAATAAGTCTCTGTCAGTCTGATCAATGACTACACACATACACACACACACACACACACACACACACACACACACACATACAAACACAATGAAAATAAACACACACACACAATGAATACCAACAAATGGACACACACAGTGAATGCTAATTAGCCGGCGGGCTAAACAAGGCAGCGATCCCGTTTACTGTTCACAATACAAAGAGTTTAACTCTCTCTCTCTCTCTCTCTCTCTCTCTCTCTCTCTCTCTCTCTCTCTCTCTCTCTCTCTCTCTCTCTCTCTCCCTCTCTCCCTCTCTCTCTCTCTTTCATGTTAACAAGTTTGTTTTTTTGGCGAGCTGACTCATTTATCAGAGTGAGAGAGCACAAACATGAATTAATCAACTTCTGTTTGTTTCAGCACAATTAGTGATCGAATCAATTTCTGCCTTCAAAAGGATGAAGAGAGGGAAAAGGAGGGAGGGAAGAGATGAAGGATCAGAAATAAGGACGGAGGAGAAGAGAGAGGAAAACAGGAAAAGCACAGTCATGGAGTGATGGACGGATAAATAAAAGGAGGTAAAGCAAGAAAATATTGCTTGCAAGATATAATGAAGTGCCAGCAGATGAAAAAAGGAGAGGGGGGGGGGGGGAGCAGAAGAGGGTGAACAAATTAGGAATAGAGGAAGGACAGAAGAAGAGGGAATACTGATGGAGAAAAGGAGGAAAGGAAGGAACATTTAGAAGAATGACTTGAGATTGAAAGCATGTAGAGAAGGGACGTGAAGAGAGGAGGAGAGGAGGAGAACATTAGCAGATAAGTACAAGAGGGAATGACAGGTGCAGAGAAAGGACGGAGAGAGGGAAAGTCAAAGAGTGACGGAGAAAAGGGCGGAGAGAAAAGGACCAACGATCGTTTGTCGTCATGGCTACAATAATAACCACAGGGTTAAGGTTATAGTCCAGATGTCAGATAACCTCCCTGTCTTGGTTTAGACTCATGTTCAGGATATTAAATAAGATTGTGTTTAGTATCATTTTAAAGGAGACGCTCTAATCTTTCATTCAAGCCCTGTTGTGAATCTTTATGATGAGTACAGTGATCAATGGAGCTCTTCAAACTTATAATCACATGCATTTTTCCACAATTTTAGTTTTTTTTTGATGATGTTTAGTCAAATTTAAAGGGGTATGAATAACTTGCACACATTCAGCATAACATTTCTGCTTTTAATCCATTTTGAGGGAATATATTAGAGGATTATGGTAAAAATGTGACTAGAGGTTGAGACCATATTTTGTATATAATGTATTTATTGAGTCTCGAGTATCCAAATCTCGTTGCGTAGCGATGTACGATGGCAATAAAGGCTTTCTATTCTATTCTATTCCATTCCATTCTATTCTATTCTATTCTATTCCATTCCATTCCATTCCATTCCATTCCATTCTATCCCATTCCATTCCATTCCATTCTATCCCATTCTATTCCATTCCATTCCATTCCATTCCATTCCATTCTATTCTATTCTATTCTATTCTATTCTATTCTATTCTATTCTATTCTATTCTATTCCATTCCATTCCATTCCATTCCATTCCATTCCATTCCATTCCATTCCATTCCATTCTATTCTATTCTATTCTATTCCATTCCATTCTATTCCATTCCATTCCATTCTATCCCATTCTATTCCATTCCATTCTATTCTATTCCATTCCATTCCATAACATTCTATACCATTCCATTCCATTCCATTCCATTCTATCCCATTCTATTCCATTCCATTCTATTCTATTCCATTCATTCTATTCCATAACATTCTATTCTATGCTATTCTATTCTATTCTATTCCATTCCATTCCATTCCATTCCATTCCATTCCATTCCATTCCATTCCATTCCATTCCATTCTATTCTATTCTATTCTATTCTATTCTCTTCTATTCCATTCCATTCCATTCTATCCCATTCTATTCCATTCCATTCTATTCCATTCCATTCTATTCTATTCCATTCCATTCCATTCCATAACATTCTATTCATTCCATTCCATTCCATTCTATTCTATAACATTCCATTCCGTTCCATTCTATTCTATTCCATTCCATTCTATCCCATTCCATTCTATTCTATACCATTCTATTCTATTCCATTCCATTCCATTCCATTCCATTCCATTCTATTCTATTCTATACCATTCTATTCTATTCCATTCCATTCCATTCCATTCCATTCCATTCCATTCTATTCTATTCTATTCTCATTAGAAGAGTGTTTACTGATTTTATCATAGACTTCCATAGATTTCTTTTTGGAGCCAGTGGAGTCGCCCCCCTGCTGGCCAATAGAGAGAATGCAGTTTAACATACTTCCTCATTGGCTTCACTTCTCACACCCCAAACTGCCAGCTTGATATGTTTCTATAAACGTCCTCTGATCTGCTTCACTGCTTCACATCAGTTACTACAGCTGCTACATGGCATCTGTCACTCAAACCTAACTTTAACTGACATTATGACCTATTGTGTTGATTCAGATAAAGAATGAGAAGAGGGTGAAAGTAAAAAAAAATGCATAAAGGAAGAGAGATGAAAGGAGGAGTGTTGGAAGAAAGGGAGGACAAGGAATGGAAGAGGACAAGAAGAAGAAGAAAGAAGAGTTAAAAGAGCAAAACAGGCAAAGAAGTAAGGAGGGAATATCTGAAGGAAAAGAAGAGGAGTGAAAGAGGTAGAGGAGAAAGGAAATGAAGAAGGGGAAGGGGGAAGAAATATGAATGAAGGAGGGAGAGGAGACGAGGAAAGAAGAAAGGAGGGATGAAAGGAGGATTGATGAGTGCAGATTTGGTTTGGACGTATAATTAGCATTTAGCTGACTGAACTGAACTCTGCTGCCTCATCACTATTTACAGCTTCTGTTCACACACACACACACACACACACACACACACACACACACACACACACACACACACACACACACACACACACACACACACACACACACACACACAGAGAGAGAGAGAGAGAGTGAGTTAGTCATTTATAACTGGAATGATTTGGTGTCTGATGATATTTCTGTTTTTGGATATGATGAATAAATCCTAAACTTCTCTGCTGAAAAATGTAGAAAGAGTAAAGTGTGGCTTCATGTTTCCTCTTAACACTTCATCCTGTTACTATGATGACATCATGCTTTATGAATGACATCATGCTTTATGAATGACATCATGGTTCATAAATTAAGTTACTAAATATCAGACTTCCTACATCATCGTCATGAAAGTCCTGGAAAAGTTAGCAAAAGTAGATATAAACTGTCTCCAGTTCTTCCTTCCTTCCCTCCCTCCCTCCTTATTTCCTTCCTTCCTTCCTTCCTTCCTCCTTCCTTTCCTTCCGTCTTCCTCCCTTCCTCCTTTCTTTACTTCTTCATCCCTTCCTTACTTCCTTCCTTTCCTTCTTTCTTCCTCCCTTCCCTCCTTCTTTCCATCCTTCCTTCCTTCCTTCCTTTCTTCCTTTCTCCCTCCCTCCTTCCTTGTTTCCTCCCTTCCTTCCTTCCATCCTTCCTTCCTTCCTTCCTTCCTCCCTCTGTCTTTCTTTCCTTCCTTCCTCCCTTCCTCTTTTCCTTTCTCCTTCCCTCCTTCCTTCTTTCTTCCTCCCTTCCTTCCTTCTTCCTCCCTTCCATTCTCCCTTCCTTCCTTTTTCTTCACCCCTTCCTTCCTCCTTTCCTCCCTTCCTTCCTTGACTCGAGGACAACCTCATGTTTCTCTAACCCTTAACCAAACCTACTTCCTGTACTTGTATCTGCTTGTTGATATTTGGTGAGTTTATTTAAAGCAGATTGAAATCTATTTGATTCTATAAAACACTCATTTCAGCATGAGACCAGCTCAGTTTATTTATTGCAGTTGTTGATAATTGAATAATTAAAGTGTGTTGTGAGGAACGTTTGTGGTCTGATGAATAATTCTGACAGATGACTCAGATCCAGTTCATCAGCTGCTGTCTGCTCCCAGTGTCCCAGTACACGAGTCTCACTGGGACCAGCTCACTGGATCCTTATTAACCCTCCTGTTGGGCTCAGGTCAAGGAAGGAAGGAACGAACGAACGAAGGAAATGAGGAAGGAAAGGAGGAAAGAAGAAGGAAGGAATTGGGGAAAGAAGGAAATGAGGAAGGAAAGGAGGAAAGAAGGAAGGAAGGGAGGAAAAGAGGGAGGAAGGAAAGAGGAAGGAAGGAATTGGGGAAAGAAGGAAATGAGGAAGGAACAA
>NC_070600.1:23035035-23040035 GCF_027409825.1 Scomber japonicus | reverse complement strand
TCCTTTCCTTCATTCTTCCTCTCCTCCTTCCTTCTTCCTCCCTCCTTTCCTTCCTTCTTCCTCTCTTCCTCCCTTCCATCCTCCCTTCCATCCTCCCTTCCATCCTTCCTTCCTCCCTGCCGTTTTCAACATGACTGAAAACACCCAGGAGAACATGGTGGTTAGATAAAGGTCACAATACATAACTAACCTTATCATACATCTTCCTTCTTTCCTTTCCTTCCTTCCTCTCTTCCTTCTTCCTTTCCTTCCTTCCTCCCTCCTTTCCTTCCTTCTTCCTCCCTTCCTCCCACCTTCCTTCTTCCTCCCTTCTTCCGTCCTTCCTTCCTTCCTTCTTCTCCCTTCCTTCCTTCTTCCTCTCCTCCTTCCTTCTTCCTTCCTTCCTTCCTTCCGTCCTCCTTCCTTCCTTCTTCCTCCCTTCCTTCCTTCTTCCGTCCTTCCTTCCTCCCCTTCCATCCTTCCTTCCTTCCTCCTTTCCTTCCTTCCTGCTTCCTTCATCCTTCCTTCCTTCTTCCTTCTTCTCCCCTTCCTTCCGTCCTCCTTTCCTTCCTTCTTCCGTCCTTCCTTCCTCCCTTCATCCTTCCTTCTTCCTCTCTTCCTCTCTTTCTTCCTCCTTCCTTCCTTCTTCCTCCCTTCCTTCCTTCTTCCTCCCTTCCTTCCGTCCTCCTTTCCTTCCTTCTTCCTCCCTTACTTCTTCCTCTCTTCCTCTCTTCCTTCCTCCTTTCCTTCCTTCTTCCTCCTTCCTTCCTTCTTCCGTCCTTCCTTCCTTCCTTCCTTCTTTCCTTCCTTCTTCCTCTCTTCCTCCCTTCCATCCTCCCTTCCTTCCTTCCTTTCTTCCTTCCTTCCTTCTTCCTCCCTTCGCCCCTCCCTCCTTTCCTTCCTTCTTCCTCTCTTCCTCCTTCCATCCTCCCTTCCATCCTTCCTTCCTCCCTGCCCAGGAGAACATGGTGGTGAGGTAAAGGTCACAATACATAACTAACCTTATCATACATCTTGTGACTGATACTCATTTTTACAGCAGCAGACTAAGAGGATTATAATTACTATTACTATCTATCTATCTTTCTTTCCATCTGTCTATCTATCTATCTTTCCATGTGTCTATCTATCTATCTTTCTGTCTTCCTGTGTTCATTTCTTTTCTAAATGGCCTGCAGAGATGGATTTTATATCCTCCATCCATCATCTTTGCAGAGAGATGTAACCTGAAGAAACAGCCCACGCCTTCCACACTGCACAAAGAGCTGCTGTGTCTTCATGTGTGTGTGTGTGTGTGTGTGTGTGTGTGTGTGTGTGTGTGTGTGTGTGTGTTCATGTGTGTGTGAATGCATGTGCACACACACTCAGCGATATAATAGAGGTTAAGCAAGAAGAAGGGAACGTGACTTTGGCTGCCTGAAGGAGAGGGGTGTGTGTGTGTGTAGGTGTGTGTGTGTGTGTGTGTGTGTGTGTGTGTGTGTGTGTGTGTGTGTGTGTGTGTGTGTGTGTGTGAGTGTGTGTTTTAGCTGAATAACTACATTTTCACCTCTGTGTTAAAATCGACCCTGAACATTAATGTATTCCTCTCCGATTCTCTGTCATATAGCCAAGGTTGCTCTACTATCTGTGTGTGATGACCAGAGTACACACACACACACACACACACACACACACACACACACACACACACACACACACACACACACACACACACAGATGTCAGTCTTGTTGTTGAAGTGTTTGACTGACGGTCAGAACAAGTTGAACTGTAGTTAAGTTATATTTTTTATCTCTTACTTCTTTTTATTCTAGGACTCCATTAACCCTCCTGTTGTCCTCGAGTCAAGGAAGGAAGGAAGGAAGGAAGGAATGAGGAAGTAAAGGAGTAAAGAGGGTGGAAGGAAAAGAGGAGGGCAGTAAGGAGAGAAGGAAGGAAGGAAGGAAGGAAGGAAGGAGGTTAACCTTCCTGTCGTCTCCCGGGTCAAATTGACCCGTCTGTTTTGACTGTTCCTTCCTTCCTTCCTTCCTTCCTTCCTTCCTTCCTTCCTTCCTTCCTTCCTTCCTTCCTTCCTCCCTCCCTTCCTTCCTTCTATCCATCTGTCCTTCCTCCCTTCTTTCCTTGCATCTATCCTTCTTTCCTTCCATCTATCCTTCTTTTCCTTCCTTCCTTCTGTCCTTCTTTCTTTCCTTCCTTCTCTCCTTACTTCCTTCCTCTTTTCCTCCTTCCCTCCTTCCTTCCTTCCTTCCTTCCTCCTTCCTTCTGTCCTTTTTTCCCTTCCTTCCTCAGTCCTTCCTCGACTTGAGGACAACAGGAGGGTTAAATAAACACTATAATGTAATAGTATAGTAGTATAATGTACTGGTCCTTTATTCAGCTCCTCAGTTCAGCCTCTGTCTGTAACAGGAAGTTTTTAGCTCCTGTCTCTTAAAGCCCCCCCCCCCCCCCCCCCCCCCATTTGACATTATAACAATAAATAATAAAAATAAGTTAAAGCCTAATAGTTCTCCTTTAACTTACTAACTCAATATTACAACAATCACCACCTCTCTTCTTTTTTTAATGTGACTTTGGAACCATTTCAGGTTGGAGCCGGTGCTGGCGGATGCTGTCGGATGCCGTCGTCATGGTAACGCCGGTGCCCGATGCCAAAAAAAAGCATCCCCGTCCGTATGAGAAGTCACCGTTCCGACTGTGTGAGCGGAGCCGACAGTCATCAGGAGACGGAGGGAGTCACAGCCAAGCATCTGTGTGTTTCCTCATGAGCCATCGTCTGGGTTAACATACTGACTCAAAACACTCCTGCCAACTCCAGATGCATTGTGGGTACCAGGAGGGAGGACGGGGGGGGGGGGCAACCTAGTTCAAGTGCCCGACACACACACACACACACACACACACACACTGACACACACACACACATGCTCACACTTGACATGATTCACCGCGCTGAGTTACAACCCAATTTCCACAGAGAGAGTCTCACTGATGACCCTGCAACCCACCGCTCTCTTTATTTACTATCTGGCAACATGACATCACAGTTACTCCCAGCTGAGCCTTTGGTGGGGGGTTTAGGGGGGGCACCAGACCATGACCCAAAACCATATCTTTCTTGTTTCAAAGCATCCATCCCTTTTTATATTTTGGAGGTAAACACCCCCCCCCCCCCTTTGTAAGGACAAACACTTAAGTCGTTTCCACGGTGACAAGAAAGATAATTAGCGCAAAAACGAGCCAGTTTACCCATCATGCTTTGCTTTGGATTCGTGTGAAACAAACTGGAGTCTCATTACGACAAACGGTGCGTTGTCATTAGATTCAATGGCTGCATTATCACTGTGTGTCTGTGTGTGTGTGTGTGTGTGTGTGTGTGTGTGTCGGTGTGTGTGTGTGTGTGTGTGTGTGTGTGTGTGTGTGTGTGTGTGTGTGTGTGTGCTCCAGCAGATGGTGATGCATCAACCATGCAGTCATTAGGAGGAAATTAGAATAATGAACACACTGTCTGTTTGTGTGTTTGTCTCCTTTAGTTTCTCCCGACCCAGCGATGAAGAACACCTGTAGCTGTGTGTGTCCTTCCCTCATTCCTTCCTTCCTTCCTTCCTTCCTTCCTTCCTTCCTTCCTTCCTTCCTACCTTCCATCGTTCCTGCCTGTCGTCCTTCTTCCTTCCTTCCTTCTGTCCCCCCCCCCTTCCATTTTTATTAAATAATCCGGCTCAGCGATGAAGAACACCTGTAGCTGTGTGTGTCCTTCCCTCCCTCCTTCCTTCCTTCCTTCCTTCCTTCCTTCCTTCCTCCTTCCTTTCCTTCCTACCTTCCATCGTTCCTGCCTGTCGTCCTTCCTTCCTTCCTTCCTTCTGTCCCCCCCCCCCTCCATTTTTATTAAATAATCCAGCTCAGCGATGAAGAACACCTGTAGCTGTGTGTGTCCTTCCTTCCCTCCTTCCTTCCTTCTTCCTTCCTTCCTTCCTTCCTTCCCTCCTTCCTTTCCTTCCCTACCTTCCATCGTTCCTGCCTGTCGTCCTTCCTTCCTTCCTTCCTTCCTTCTGCCCCCCCCCCCTTCCATTTTTATTAAATAATCCGGCTCAGCGATGAAGAACACCTGTAGCTGTGTGTGTCCTTCCCTCCTTCCTTCCTTCCTTCCTTCCTTCCTTCCTTCCTTCCTTCCAATCTCCCTTTCCCTTTCTTCCAGCCTTCCTTCATCTGTCCTTCTTCCCTCCTTCCATCCATCTTTCCTTCCTTTCTTATTTTCTTCCCTCCTACCTTCCATCGTTCCTGCCTTCCTTCCTTCCATCTTTCCTTCCTGTCTTCCTTCATTCCTTCCTTCCCTCCTTCCTTCCTTCCTACCTTTCACCGTTCCTGCCTGTATTCTTTCCTTCCTTCTTTCCTATTTCCCTTTTCCCTTTTCCCTTTCTTCCAGCCTTCCTTCCATCTGTCCTTCCTTCTTCCTTCCTTCCTTCCTTCTCCTTCCTACTTCCTTCCTTTCCTTCCTACCTTCCATCGTTCCTGCCTGTCTTCCTTCCTTCCTCCCTTCCTTCCTATTCCACTTTTCCCTTTCTTACAACCTTCCTTCCATCTGTCCTTCTTTTCCTCCTTCTGTCCTTCCTTCCTTCCTTCCTTCCTTCCTTGCTTCCTTGCTTCCTTCCTTCTTTTCTTCCTTCCCTCTTGTCTTCTTTGCTTCCTTTCTTCCTTCCTTCATTCCTTCTTATCTTCCTTCCTTCCCTCTTGTCTTCTTTGCTTCCTTTCTTCCTTCCTTCCTTCTTTTCTTCCTTCCTTCCCTCTTGTCTTCTTTGCTTCCTTTCTTCTTCCTTCCCTCTTGTCTTCTTTGCTTCCTTTCTTCCTTCCTTCCTTCTTTCTTCCTTCCTTCCTTCCTTCTTCCCCTTGTCTTCTTTGCTTCCTTTCTTCCTTCCTTCCTTCTTTTCTTCCTTCCTTCCTTGCTTCCTTCCTTCCTTCCTTCCTTCCTTCCTTCCTTCCATCCATCTGTCCTTCCTTCCTTCTTTTCTTCCCCCCTTCCATTCATTAT
>NC_070600.1:23017596-23034535 GCF_027409825.1 Scomber japonicus | reverse complement strand
TGTGTGTGTGTGTGTGTGTGTGTGTGTGTGTGTGTGTGTGTGTGTGTGTGCGCTCCAGCCAGATGGTGATGCATCAACCATGCAGTCATTAGGAGGAAATTAGAATAATGAACACACTGTCTGTTTGTGTGTTTGTCTCCTTTAGTTTCCCCCGACCCAGCGATGAAGAACACCTGTAGCTGTGTGTGTCCTTCCCTCCTTCCTTCCTTCCTTCCTTCTTTTCCTTCCTACCTTCCATCGTTCCTGCCTGTCGTCCTTCCTTCCTTCCGTCCGCCCCCCCTTCCATTTTTATTAAATAATCCGGCTCAGCGATGAAGAACACCTGTAGCTGTGTGTGTCCTTCCTTCCTTCTTTCTGTCCTTCCTTCCTTCCTTCCTTCCTTCCTTCCTTCCTTCCAATCTCCCTTTCCCTTTCTTCCAGCCTTCCTTCATCTGTCCTTCTTCCCTCCTACCTTCCATCGTTCCTGCCTGTCTTCCTTCATTCCTTCTTTTCCTACCTCTGTCCTTCCATCTTTCCTTCCTGTCTTCCTTCATTCCTTTCTTCCTTCCTTCCTTCCTTCCTACCTTTCACCATTCCTGCCTGTATTCTTTCCTTCCTTCTTTCCTATTTCCCTTTTCCCTTTCTTCTAGCCTTCCTTCCATCTATCCTTCCTTCCTACATTCCTTCCTTTCCTTCCTACCTTCCTTCCTTTCCTTCCTACCTTCCATCGTTCCTGCCTGTCTTCCTTCCTTCCTTCCTTCCTTCCTTCCTTCTTTTCTTCCCTCCTTTCTTCCTTCCTTACTTCCATCGTTCCTGCCTGTCTTCTTTTCCTTCCTTCCTTCCTTCCTTCCTTCCTTCCTTGCTTCCTTACTTCCTTCCTTCTTTTCTTCCTTCCCTCTTGTCTTCTTTGCTTCCTTTCTTCCTTCCCTCTTGTCTTCTTTGCTTCCTTTCTTCCTTCCTTCCTTCCTTCCTTCCTTCCTTCCTTCCTTCCTTCGTTCCCTCTTGTCTTCTTTGCTTCCTTTCTTCCTTCCTTCCTTCTTTTCTTCCTTCCTTCCCTCTTGTCTTCTTTGCTTCCTTTCTTCCTTCCTTCCCTCTTGTCTTCTTTGCTTCCTTTCTTCCTTCCTTCCTTCTTTTCTTCCTTCCTTCCTTCATTCATTCCTTCCTTCCTTCTTTCCCCCTTGTCTTCTTTGCTTCCTTTCTTCCTTCCTTCCTTCTTTTCTTCCTTCCTTCCTTCATTCATTCCTTCCTTCCTTCTTTCCCCCTTGTCTTCTTTGCTTCCTTTCTTCCTTCCTTCCTTCTTTTCTTCCCTCCTTTCTGCAATCATCAGGTGGCATCTTTTAAAGCCATGTGATGAGGAATATGTCTCTTTTTTCCCTCCACAACCCCCACCCCCCCCCCCACCCCCCCCCCCCCCACCCCCCCCCTCTAAAACGTCTGAGGTGCAGTATGTTATTTAGTCCAGACAGCCTCTCTCTGTCTGTGTGTGTAAATGTTTTTCCATCCTATCAGAGAGCAGATGTGTTGACAGCCGACAGGTCCAGACGGAGGGAGGCGTGGATCGGCCCGCTCAGTGAAAAGACAGTTTTCACGGATGAGGTCTTCAACATTCAACCATCTCAACTCCCATCACTCATCTTTCTGAAGCCTTTCCATAAATGTTTGGTGTAGCTGCAAATAACCAGATAGCATAAAATCACCCATTCATCAAATCAAACCAGAGGAGGGAAGGAAGGAAGGAAGGAAGGAAGAACAGGAGGGAGGAATGAAGGAGGGAAGGAAGGAAAGGAGGGATAAAGGAAGGAAGGAAGGAAGGAAGGAAGAAAAGGAGGGAGAAAGGAAGGAGGGAAGGAAGAAAAGGAGGGAGGAAGGGAGGGAGGAAGGAAGGAAGGAAGGAAGGAAGGAAGGAAGGAAGGAAGGAAGGAACGAAGGAAGGAAGGAAGGAAGGAAGGATGGAAGGAAGGAATGAATGAATGAAGAAGAGGGAAGAAGGAAGGATGGCAGGAAGAAAAGGAGGGAGGAAGGAAGGAGGGAAGGAAGGGAGGAGGGACGTAAGGAAGGAAGGAAGGAAGGAAGGAAGGAAGAACAGGAGGGAGGAATGAAGGAGGGAAGGAAGGGAGGAGGGAAGGAAGGAAGCAAGTAAGCAAGGATGGAAGGAGGAGGGGAAGAAGGAAGGAAAGAAGGAACCATCAAAAGAGAGGAGGGTTAAATGTAGATCACATCTCATCACTCAAAGCACAAAGGTCAATAATAATGAAATGCACCTTTACTGCTGACCACCTGCTTTCACTCTGAGAAGAAGGAAGCACCCTCCCTCCTTCCCTCCCTCCCTCCCTCCTTCCTTCCTTCCTTCCTTCCTTCCTTCCTTTCACTCTGAGTACATCCCACAAAAAGCTGCTGTGTGAAGCGCTGGGATTAAAAAAGCTACATCATTTTAAAGTGTTTTTATTCTGTTAGAGGGAAGGAAGGAAGGAAGGAAGGAAAGGAGGGAAGGAAGGAAGGAAAGGAGGGAAGAAGGAAGGAAGGGAGGGAGGGAGGGAGGGACGGAGGAATGAAGGAAGGAAGGAAGGAAGAAAGGAAGGGAGGGAGGAATGAAGGAAAGGAGGGAGGAATGAAAGAGGGAAGGAAAGGAGGAGGGAAGGAAGGAAGGAAGAAAAGGAGGGAGGAATGAAGGAGGGAAGGAAGGGAGGAGGGAAGGAAGGAAGAGAGGGAGGAAAGAAGGATTGAAGGGAGGAAGGAAGGAAGAAGGGAAGGAAGGGAGGAGGGAAGGAAGGAAGGGAGGAGGGAAGGAAGGAAGGAAGAAAAGGAAGGAAAGGAGGGAAGAAGTGATTTTTTTCTGTTGGAGATAGGAAGCCAATGAAGTGATTTAAATATTCCAGTAATGTAAAGTTGTTTTCTTGGACCAGTAAACCCTCCGGCTACTTCTACTTCCTGTCCAATGTTTTCATAGTCCAGTAAAAAAAAAAAAAAAAAAAAAGAGCACTGCAGTAATCTAATGTATGCACCAGTCTCTCCGAGTCTGTTGGTGATAATATATTTATAAGCTGGTGAAGAAGAAGAATGATGATGATGTTGTGATATAAGTGGTAAGTGATTAGGGAGGCCAACAAACTTATTAGAACTTAAAATCCGTATAAAGTAAGAATAAATATGTGTTCTGAGTTTGACATACCACAGAAAAGTGTGTTGTTAACCACCCTGCTAAATTTGAATGATTAAAAAAATCGCCAAATATCTGAAATCAGGCTTCAAAGTTGTGTAAAAATCAGCCTCTTTCTCTGCTCCCAAACGCTGTGGGCGTGGCCTCCGAGTCCGCTGAAGCCCCGCCCCCTACCAAGTGTCACCTGACAATCAAAGTCACCACCTCTACCAGAAACATGGACGCTATGTCTGAGAGCTTTTTGCTGCTAGCTCAGCTGCTAACTCAGCTACTAGCTTGGCGGCTAACTCAGCTAACTGGCTAACTGTAGACTGTAGTAGTAGTAGTGTGTGCTGAATGTATTTCTACCTCTACAGCAGCAGGGGCGGGTTTATGCTAATCACTAAATCCTGAACACAGAAATGTTGAAACACAGTTTGTGAAGCCTAGCTCCACAATTCAAATCTAAATGGTTGAAATGCTTTTTACACCTTTTTTAGAAATACATTTATGACCTATTTAATGTGTTTAGAAGAAAATGTCTGAATTCACTTTACACAGTCTTTAAGTTAATTTGTATATATTATACTCATTCAACTAACAGTTTCTTTTTCTTTTTTTGGGAGGACAAATATTAACCATTGCCGAAAAACACCCCTGTCTGTTTAGATGAAATGGTTCAGTCCTGCATTCAAACCAGGTGACACCTGTTAGCAGGTAACTGCAGGGAGGAAGTGTGCAGCACAGCAGAGACAAGTTAATAAAATATAAGCAGAGGTCCAACAAATGATAAAGAAAGAAAAGAAAGACAAGAGAGAAGGAACTGAGGGGGAAACAATATGACACACAAAAAAAAGGTAGGTCTAAACCGTTAGTGGTGGAAAATAAGCCCACAGTGAAACAGGCTAATGTTAGTTTTGCTCCTCTAGCATTAGTTACTGCTAGCTGCTAACTGCTATCTGCTAGCTGCTAACTGCTAACTGCTAACTGGTTCCTTTTCCAGCTAACCTTTAATCAATGCAGGTAAACTTCTAGCAGCTACTCATGCTAACTCAGTTGTCTGTACTCTTAACACCAGGACCAGCAGATGCATCTCCAGGCTCAGCAGTCCTCTCCTCTCCTCTCCTCTCCTCTCATGATAAGGAGGGAGGAAAGAAGGAAGGAAGGAACCAGAACAACTTCCTCTAGACTAACAGGTGAGCAGCATGTGATGAATGATATGACACTTTACATAACTGAATGAGGTCTGTAGGTTCTTCTTCTTCTACTACTACTATTATTTCCTACCTCCCTTCCTTCTTTCCTTTCCTCCCCTCCTTCCTTCTTCCTCCCTTCATTCCTTCCTCCCTCCTTTCCTTCCTTCCTTCTTTCCTCCCTTCATTCCTTCCTCCTCTCTTCCTCTCTTCCTTCCTTCCTCCTCTCTCCCTTCCTTCCTTCCTTCTTCCTGTCCTTCCTTCCTCCTCTCTCCTTTCCTTCCTTCTTCCCTCCCTCCCTACCTTCCTACCTTCCTTCCTTCCTTCCTTCCTTCCCTCCCTCCTTCTTTCCTTTCCTTCCTTCCTCCTCTCTTCCTTCCCTCCCTCCTTCCTTCCTTCCTCCCTCCCCCTACCTTCCTCCAGTCCTTCTTTCCTTCTTTCTTCCTCCCTCCCTTTATTCCTTCCTCACTCCTTTCCTTCCTTCTTCATTCCTTCCTCCCTCACTCCTTCCTTTCTTCCTTCCTTCCTTCCTTCCTCCCTCCCTCCTTTTCTTCCTTTCCTACCTCTGTTCCTTCCTTCCTCCTCCCTTCCTTCCTTCTTCATTCCTCCCTCCCCCTACCTTCCTCCAGTCCTTCTTTCCTTCCTTCTTGCCTTCCTCTTTTCCTTCCTCCCTCCCTCCCTTCATTCCTTCCTCTCACATTTCCTTCCTTCTTCCCTCCCTCCTTCCTCCCTTCCTCCCTTCCTTCCTCCCTTCCTTCCTTCCTTCCTCCCGTCCTTCCTTCCTTCCTTCCATCTTTTTAATGATCCGGCCCTCATTAGATCATATTGAGTGGTTTGTGGCTGTTGAATGAAGATGAGTTTGACTCCTCTGATCTAGTGATAGTGAGATTAATCACTTTATCAATGAGAGTGAGGAAATAGGAAAGAAGTCCTAGTTTATTGATTATTGGTAATTGCCGCGAGACTGTTGGGAACATTTTATTTCATCTCATAATGGTCGACTGCACTTTTTATAGATTTCAAGCTCAACCTGCAGATAGTTTTTCTTTTTTTTTTTTCTTTCTTTCTTTCATCCTCACATTCTCCAAATTCCTCCAGGCTGATTTACGGAGAGTCGACATATCCATTTAGGATATGTCTTTCCTTCCTTCCTCCCTCCCCTCCTTGTTTCCTTCCCCCCTTCCTAACTTTTCTTTATTCCTTCCTTTCTGTCCTTCTTTCCTCTGTCCTTCCTTCTTTCCTCCCTCCCTCCCTCCCTCCTCCCTTCCTTTCCTTCCTCCCTTCTTTCAGTTCTTCCTTTCCTTCCTATTCCTCACCTCCTTCCTCCCTTCCTTCCTTATTCCTCCCTCCCTCCCTTCCTCCCTCCCTCTTTCCCTTCCTTCCTTCCTTCCTTCCTTGACTCGAGGCCAACAGGAAGTTTAAATCTTAAAGGGTCTTTGTGTCAGACGGTAACCCCCCCTCCAGCAGCAGCCTGTAATTAAAGGCTGAGGCTTCAATAAGTTCCAGTTCACTCAGATTAATGTAGCAAAGTTTCTGAAATATTTGGAAAATGCTAAATCTTTATTCTTCTCCTTCCTTCCGTCCTTCTTCCCTTTCTTTCCTTTCCTCCCTTTCTTCTTTCCTTTCCTTTCCTCCCTTCCTTCCTTTCCTTCCCTCCCTTCCTTCCCTCCTTTATTCCTTCCTTTCCTTCTTTCCTCCCTCCTTTCTTTCTTTCCTTCCTCTCTCCTTTCCTTCCTTCTTTCCTCCCTCCTTCCTCCCTCCCTTCCTTATTTCCTCTGTCCTTCCATCCTTCCTTTCCTTCCTCACTTCCTTCCTTCCTCCCTCCGTCCTTTCCTTCCTTCTTTCTTTCCTCTTTCATCGCTTTTCTCCCTTCCTTCCTTCCTTCTTTCCTTCCCTCCTTCCTAACCTTCCTTTATTCCTCCTTTCCTTCCTCCCTCCTTTCCTTCCTTCTTTCCTCCCTCCTTTCCTTCCATATTTCCTTTGTCCTTCCTTCCTTTCCTTCCTCCCTTCTTTAATTTCCTCCTTTCTTCCTCACCTCCTTCCGTCCTCCCTTCCTTCCTTATGTATTCCTTTCTTCCTTCCTCCCTCCCTCTTTCCCTTCCTTCCTTCATTCCTCCCTCCCTTCCCTTCTTCCCTTCCCTCCTTCCTTCCTCCCTCCTTTCTTTCCTTGACTCGAGGCCAACAGGAAGTTTAAATCTTAAAGGGTCTTTGTGTCAGACGGTAGCCCCTCCAGCAGCAGCCTGTAATTAAAGGCTGAGGCTTCAACAAGTTCCAGTTCACTCAGATTAATGTAGCAAAGTTTCTGTAAGTAAGACACAAATCAATTCATGAGCGGTAATCATATCGTTTGTTTTAGCTAATGATCTAATATTTAATAAGGCAATCTTTTTAAAAGAGAAGTCAGACTGGTGGGCGGAAATTTAGAGGGATTAATGTCGATAAGACATCTGGCAAGTCTCTGGCGTCTAATTATATATGTATGTGTGTGTTGTAGCTATACGACTATGATTCACACCGACACTAATGAGAAGTGTTAATGAACTTTTTGGTATCAGTCAGGATTCAACACACAGTCTGTCAGGAGATGATGTCTTTATGAGATTGAAGAGTCAGCTGAGTGTTGATGGATACGAGGTGTGATCCTGTTCAAGAAGCTCTTTCCAAACTTTTACCTTCCGATGCAACTGCTAAGACTTTTTTTGAGGTGTAATGTACTCTACTGTCTATTTTTCATATTTAACCCTTAAACAGACAACGTGCACCAGGAGATACAGACTCTTTAACCTTCCTGTTGTCCTCCCGGGTCCTTCCTCTGTCCTTCCTTCCTTCCTTCCTTCCTTCCTTCCTTCCTTCCTTCCTTCCTTCATCTGTCCTTCCTTCCTTCCTTCCTTCCTTCCTTCCTTCCTTCCTAACCCTTAAACAGACAACGTGCACCAGGAGATACAGACTCTTTAACCTTCCTGTTGTCCTCCCGGTCCTTCCTCTGTCCTTCCTTCCTTCCTTCCTTCCTTCCTTCGTCTATCCTTCCTTCCTTCCTTCGTCTATCCTTCCTTCCTTCCTTCCTCCTGTCCATACTTCTGTCCTTCCTTCTGTCCTCCTTTCCTTCCTTCTTCCCCCCTTCCTTCCTTCCTTCCTTCTCCCTACATCCCTCCCTTCCTTCTTCCTCCCTTCCTTCCCTTCCTCCCTCCTTTCCTTCCTTCTTCCCTCCTTTCCTTCCTCTGTCCTTCCTTCCTTCCTTCCTCAGATCTAAGTTCAGCTGTTAAGGTAAATGTTCCCTCCTTCTGTCCTTTCTTCCTTCCTTCATCTGTCCTTCCTTTCTTTCTTCCTCCTTTCCTTCCTTCTTCCTCCCTCCCTCCCTTCTTCCCTCCTTTCCTTCCTTCCTTCCTTCTCCCTCCATCCCTTCTTCCTCCATCCCTCCCTTCCTTCTTCCTTTCCTTCCTTCCTTCCTCCCTTGCTTTCCTTCCTTCTTCCTCCCTTCCTTCCCTCCTCCCTTCCTTTAGGTGCAAATGACATAACTAGTAAGGCCTGTTTAAGGGTTAATATTTTATTTTGAAGTTGAAGATTGATTGAAGTCACGCTGTTTTTTCCCTGCATGTAAGATCATAGGACTAATACACTTTGTCAGACTCAGCGATTATCTCTTTGCTGTTTCCATGAAGGAAGTTCCGGGTAAAATTTGGGAGGCGGGAACTCTGTTCTCTCAGCCGTTGTGTCTCCATTGCAGAGTAGGAGCTTTCCTTCTGCAATAGTTTTGATTGTTGCGTAATCGTTGTGCGACTGTTTTGACCGTGACGTTACCGAGGCAACGCACCAAAACAACAACGAGGAGGTTAACATGCATCATCTTGTCCAGCTCCATCTTCTACTACTACTACTACTACTACTACTGCTCTTCTTCTGGTGATGATCTTTATTTTGGCGCTTTCTATTGACGTCACATCCTGCGTTGAGTTTACCCAATCAGCACCAAGTCAACTTCAGGCTCCACCCATGAATTTTTCAGGGTCGCACCGAGAGTACATAACCAGTTTGCCGCCGTTAAAGTTGTGGGAGATTGTCCTTCAGGGGCGATTCCTGCTATTAGAGACGCGTGCCAACGGTCAAAAATTACCTCGGTCCACTCCTACGATATGTGCACATTTTTCAATATTAGCCTTTTACCTTAACTTAAAATCCGTGTAAAGTAAGAATAAATATGTGTTCTGAGTTTGACATACCACAGAAAAGTGTGTTGTTAACCACTCTGCCAAATTTGAATGATTAAAAAAAATCGCCAAATATATGAAATTAGACTTCAAAGTTGTGTAAAAATCAGCCTCTTTCTCTGCTCCCAAACGCTGAAGCTCCGCCCCCTACCAAGTGTCACCTGTCAATCAAAGTCACCACCTCTACCAGAAACATGGACGCTACGTTTGAGAGCTTTCTGCGACTAACTCGGCTGCTAGCTCGGCGGCTAACTCAGCTGCTAGCTTGGCGGCTAGCTCGGTGGCTAGCTCGGCTGCTAGCTCGGCGGCTAACTCAGCTAACTGGCTAACTGTCGTAGTAGTAGTGTGTTCTGAATGTATTTCTACCTCTACAGCAGCAGGGGCGGGTTTATGCTAATCACTAAATCCTGAACACAGAAATGTTGAAACACAGTTTGTGAAGCCTAGCTCCACAATTCAAATCTAAATGGTTGAAATGCTTTTTACACCTTTTTTAGAAATACATTTATGACATATTTAATGTGTTTAGAAGAAAATGTCTGAATTCACTTTACACAGTCTTTAAGCAAAGTAGCAAAAACATGGTGGAGCTCAGGAGATGTATTGGGACTCAAGCTAGCCTGCACCAAACTGACTGACTCTTATTTAGTATGTTGTATGTTAGCAGCTGCATCAGAGACCCAAATAAATATATAAATACACACAAGCATTGAAAAAGGGAGTCTTACCATAATATCACTAGCAACTAACTGATTGGGACACAATAAATAGTTAAGAGTCATTAAAACTGATTAAAAGTCGTCAAGATCTAAAACTCTAACACCAAAGATTGTTTATTATAAAGTACAAAGTATACCGCTTAAAACACACATGTGCTGCTCAATGGATCCACATTAGTGAATCTACATCACACGCTGCAGGTATTTTATGTTATGTAGAAGAGAAATGCTCAATTAAACGTACGTGTGTGTGTGTGTGTCCGTGTGTGTGTGTGTGTGTGTGTGTGTGTGTGTGTGTGTGTGTGTGTGTGTGTGTGTGTGTGTGTGTGTGTGTGTGTGTGTGTGTGTGTGTGTGTGTGTGTGTGTGTGTGTGTGTGTATGCTAATAATTCCATAGAGAGTCAAAGCAATCAAAAAACCTCTCACTTTTAATCAGCGTCACACAGAGGGAACAACTCACACACACACACACACACACACTCACACTCACACTGTATACCAGTTTGACATCTCCAGTATAGTGAGACACACACAAACACACACACCTGACAAATTAGAAAAATAAATGAATATAGAAAGCTACGCGTGAATGAATAACACAGTATGGAAAAAAAAAAACACACACGTATGCATGTATAGTACACACACACACACACACACACACACACACACACACACACACACTCTGCTATGAAGATAAATGAGAAAACAAACAGCATACACCTATCAAAGAGAAGAGAGAAGCAATCTGTTTTACATTTGTACAGTGAGCCTATACACACACACACACACACACGTTGTAAACACACACACACACACACACACACACACACGCACGTTGTAAACACACTCTGGAGCGCTCCGTTGGTCTCTTTCTGGTCTCTGATGTGATCTGGCTCTGCTCCCTTCAGCTTATAACAGAGGCAAGAAAATAAGCAAGAAAAAAATGTGTAAAAAAAAAAAAAGAGAGAAAGAAAAAAACACACACACACAAAACGATAAGAGGAAGAATTAAGTTGCCATCTTTAAGCTTCTCATCTGTCCCTCTGAATCAATACCTGCCGTTCACCCACTGTGTGCCTGCGTCGTGGTGTCCGGCTGAAATGCTGAGTGACACCAACCAGACGTGATCGATCCAAGCGAGGGGCTCTGAGGACGAGCTGCTCAAACAGAGAGGAGGAAGATGTTACTCTTCCTGTCTGAACCTTTCATTCAGAGGACGAGCAGCACCATCACTTTAAACTATATTCCCTCCAACAGCGGTGGGAAGTAGTAAAGTATATTTATCTGACAGCTTTAGTTACTTTTCAGATGCAGATTTGACACAATGGATAATATAACAAGCTCTTAAAATACAACACATTGTTAAAGATGAAACCAGTCAGCAGTGTGTAGTCGGCTCACATGTCAGATGTCTATGAGTTGTTAACAGCTCCACCAAATACTGATTCTTCCCTCTAAACTTCTCACATGCTTTCATTTCAATAAATGTTCAAATGATCCAATATTTCAGCCAAAATCAAAGATTAGAGAAAAAGTATGAAATCATCTCAGCAGCCCTCACATTTATCTGTTGACCCTTTGGAGGGGCCCCACCCCTAGGTTGGGAACCACTGGACTAAACTAGCTAACTGTATATAAAGTAGTGTAAACTAGCTAACTGTATATAAAGTAGTATAAACTAGCTAACTGTATATAAAGTAGTATAAACTAGCTAACTGTATATAAAGTAGCGTAAACTAGCTAACTGTATATAAAGTAGTATAAACTAGCTAACTGTATATAAAGTAGTGTAAACTAGCTAACTGTATATAAAGTAGTATAAACTAGCTAACTGTATATAAAGTAGCGTAAACTAGCTAACTGTATATAAAGTAGTGTAAACTAGCTAACTGTATATAAAGTAGCGTAAACTAGCTAACTGTATATAAAGTAGTATAAACTAGCTAACTGTATATAAAGTAGTATAAACTAGCTAACTGTATATAAAGTAGTATAAACTAGCTAACTGTATATAAAGTAGTGTAAACTAGCTAACTGTATATAAAGTAGTATAAACTAGCTAACTGTATATAAAGTAGTGTAAACTAGCTAACTGTATATAAAGTAGTGTAAACTAGCTAACTGTATATAAAGTAGTGTAAACTAGCTAACTGTATATAAAGTAGTGTAAACTAGCTAACTGTATATAAAGTAGTGTAAACTAGCTAACTGTATATAAAGTAGTATAAACTAGCTAACTGTATATAAAGTAGTATAAACTAGCTAACTGTATATAAAGTAGTATAAACTAGCTAACTGTATATAAAGTAGTATAAACTAGCTAACTGTATATAAAGTAGTGTAAACTAGCTAACTGTATATAAAGTAGTGTAAACTAGCTAACTGTATATAAAGTAGTATAAACTAGCTAACTGTATATAAAGTAGTATAAACTAGCTAACTGTATATAAAGTAGCGTAAACTAGCTAACTGTATATAAAGTAGCGTAAACTAGCTAACTGTATATAAAGTAGCGTAAACTAGCTAACTGTATATAAAGTAGTATAAACTAGCTAACTGTATATAAAGTAGTATAAACTAGCTAACTGTATATAAAGTAGCATAAACTAGCTAACCGTATATAAAGTTGTATAAACTAGCTAACCGTATATAAAGTAGTATAAACTAGCTAACCGTATATAAAGTAGTATAAACTAGCTAACCGTATATAAAGTAGTATAAACTAGCTAACCGTATATAAAGTAGTATAAACTAGCTAACTGTATATAAAGTAGCATAAACTAGCTAACCGTATATAAAGTAGTATAAACTAGCTAACCGTATATAAAATAGTATAAACTAGCTAACCGTATATAAAGTAGTATAAACTAGCTAACCGTATATAAAGTAGTATAAACTAGCTAACTGTATATAAAGTAGTTTAAACTAGCTAACTGTATATAAAGTAGTGTAAACTAGCTAACTGTATATAAAGTAGCGTAAACTAGCTAACTGTATATAAAGTAGCGTAAACTAGCTAACTGTATATAAAGTAGTGTAAACTAGCTAACTGTATATAAAGTAGTATAAACTAGCTAACTGTATATAAAGTAGTGTAAACTAGCTAACTGTATATAAAGTAGTATAAACTAGCTAACTGTATATAAAGTAGTGTAAACTAGCTAACTGTATATAAAGTAGCGTAAACTAGCTAACTGTATATAAAGTAGTGTAAACTAGCTAACTGTATATAAAGTAGTGTAAACTAGCTAACTGTATATAAAGTAGTGTAAACTAGCTAACTGTATATAAAGTAGTATAAACTAGCTAACTGTATATAAAGTAGTGTAAACTAGCTAACTGTATATAAAGTAGTGTAAACTAGCTAACTGTATATAAAGTAGTATAAACTAGCTAACTGTATATAAAGTAGTGTAAACTAGCTAACTGTATATAAAGTAGTATAAACTAGCTAACTGTATATAAAGTAGCGTAAACTAGCTAACTGTATATAAAGTAGTGTAAACTAGCTAACTGTATATAAAGTAGTGTAAACTAGCTAACTGTATATAAAGTAGTGTAAACTAGCTAACTGTATATAAAGTAGTGTAAACTAGCTAACTGTATATAAAGTAGTATAAACTAGCTAACTGTATATAAAGTAGTATAAACTAGCTCCACCTCCAGCAGCTACAACAGTAACATGCTGCTCTAACACTGATGCTTCACTATTAATAATCTAATGATGTCATATATAATAATATATCACTACTTTTACTGTAATACTGCATACTACATCACTATAATACTGCAGTACTTTTACTGTAATACTGCATACTACATCACTATAATGCTGCAGTACTTTTACTGTAATACTGCATACTACATCACTCATAATACTGCAGTACTTTTACTGTAACACTGCATACTACATCACTCATAATACTGCAGTACTTTTACTGTAATACTGCATACTACATCACTATAATACTGCAGTACTTTTACTGTAATACTGCATACTACATTACTATAATACTGCAGTACTTTTACTGTAATACTGCATACTACATCACTCATAATACTGCAGTACTTTTACTGTAATACTGCATACTACATCACTATAATACTGCAGTACTTTTACTGTAATACTGCATACTACATCACTATAATACTGCAGTACTTTTACTGTAATACTGCATACTACATCACTATAATACTGCAGTACTTTTACTGTAATACTGCATACTACATCACTATAATACTGCAGTACTTTTACTGTAATACTGCATACTACATTACTATAATACTGCAGTACTTTTACTGTAATACTGCATACTACATCACTATAATACTGCAGTACTTTTACTGTAATACTGCATACTACATCACTATAATACTGCAGTACTTTTACTGTAATACTGCATACTACATCACTATAATACTGCAGTACTTTTACTGTAATACTGCATACTACATCACTATAATACTGCAGTACTTTTACTGTAATACTGCATACTACATCACTATAATACTGCAGTACTTTTACTGTAATACTGCATACTACATCACTATAATACTGCAGTACTTTTACTGTAATACTGCATACTACATTACTATAATACTGCAGTACTTTTACTGTAATACTGCATACTACATCACTATAATACTGCAGTACTTTTACTGTAATACTGCATACTACATCACTATAATACTGCAGTACTTTTACTGTAATACTGCATACTACATCACTATAATACTGCAGTACTTTTACTGTAATACTGCATACTACATCACTATAATACTGCAGTACTTTTACTGTAATACTGCATACTACATCACTATAATACTGCAGTACTTTTACTGTAATACTGCATACTACATGACTATAATACTGCAGTACTTTTACTCTAATACTGCATACTACATCACTATAATACTGCAGTACTTTTACTGTAATACTGCATACTACATCACTATAATACTGCAGTACTTTAACTGTAATACTGCATACTACATCACTATAATACTGCAGTACTTTTACTGTAATACTGCATACTACATCACTATAATACTGCAGTACTTTTACTGTAATACTGCATACTACATCACTATAATACTGCAGTACTTTTACTGTAATACTGCATACTACATCACTATAATACTGCAGTACTTTTACTGTAATACTGCATACTACATCACTATAATACTGCAGTACTTTTACTGTAATACTGCATACTACATCACTATAATACTGCAGTACTTTTACTGTAATACTGCATACTACATCACTATAATACTGCAGTACTTTTACTGTAATACTGCATACTACATCACTCATAATACTGCAGTACTTTTACTGTAATACTGCATACTACATCACTCATAATACTGCAGTACTTTTACTGTAATACTGCATACTACATCACTATAATACTGCAGTACTTTTACTGTAATACTGCATACTACATCACTATAATACTGCAGTACTTTTAGGATGTGAGAACTTCTTCCACTACTACTAATACTCACTCTTAGGGATGAAAAACACAGAAACTGAAGTTCAGGTGTTGGATGTTGGGAAGGCGATGATGTAATATCTAACGCTGAGTGTTTCCAGAGGGAGATGGATGCAGGAATGAGTTTATGTTCATCATCTATAAGCAGAGCTGCAGACTAAAGGATGCCCCCCCAAAGGTTCTTCTGTTTTGTTTTACTTCTTAATTCTTTATTTTATGCATAAAAAATATATGAGGAGAAATTCCCTTGGCTGGTGTTACATGACTCACGGTGGGAGCTCTGCTGTGGCTTGGACTGGCATGAGTTCAAGAGGAGGCAGAAAACCTTTGAAAATTTAACAAGAACAGAAAATACAAGAAGTTTGATCCAAAAAATACTAAAAAAAGAAGAAAAACCTGTTAAAATTTGGTTTTTGCAGGATTTTCATTTGTATCGAAGACAAATACTCAAAAATAATAAGACCCATTAACTTCAAATAAGGTCATTTTTTGTGCTCTCTAGTGTATAGATTAAGAATTTATAACTTAACCCTCCTGTTGTCCTTGAGTCAAGGAAGGAAGGAAGGAAGGAAGGAAGGAAGGAAGGAAGGAAGGAGAGAAGGAGAGAAGGAAGGAAGGAAGGAAAGGAGGGAGGAAGGAACGGAGAACGAAGGAAGGAAAGTTAGGGAGGAAGGAATGGAGAAAGAAGGAAGGAAAGGAGGGAGGAAGGAAGAAGGAAGGAAAGGAGGGAGGAAGGAAGGAAAGGAGGGACGAAGGAAGGAAGGACGAAAGAAAGAAGGAAGGTAGGAGGGAGGGAGAAAGGAAAAGAGGAAGGGAGGAAAGAAGGAAGGAAAGAAGAAAGAAAGGAAAGGAAGGACAGAGGAAGGAGGGAGGGAGGGAGGGAGGGAGAAAGGAAAAGAGGAATAAAGGAAGGACGGAGGAAAGAAGGAAGGAAGGAAGGAAGGAAGGAACAAAGAGTTAAAACAGACGGGGTCAAACCCAATAAACTGTAATGATTAATATTCAGAACTGGGGAAAATGTAGTTTTTAATTTCACTGTCTTTTAATAAACTTCGCCGTGCCATGAGGCCTGAAGTGTTTCCACGGTAACATGTAGAGATTGGGTGGATGAGATGTGCAGCAGACGGTCAGTCAGGCGGATCAGGAAGTCCGTCGGTGGGACACGTCGTTGCATCCTGGGAACGGCGTGATTGACGGACTGAGACTCCACCGCTCAGCTGATCCTCCCGAGTGTTGAGTCCCTACAGCTGACAGTCATGTGACAGCTGGGCACCGCTTTCTGATAACGCTCCTTTTTTATCATAACCCCCCCCCCCCCCCCCCGAATAATTAATGCTTTGCTTTTTAAATCATTTATAATTTATTATCAATCGCCAGGTTGAACAAAATCCCTCCTTTCTATAAAAACTATTACATTTCCTTAATCTGATCCCATCTACTGCAGATTTAATGATTTATTACAGAATGTTAAACACTAACCCTTTTAATTAATGATTCATATAAACTGATATAAGTGATTATGAATTATTAATTAAGGGTTACATTCAGACAAGTTATCAGGATGACTTCACCATTTCTCATGTGGCAGTAAGGTGAAGATTAAAGCTGTAATGATTCCTCCTGTTCATACTGACCATTAGAAGGTCCTTCATAATGTTTATAATGGAAGGGATGGAGGACTAAACCCACACTCCTCCTTCTGTGTTTCTCGGTTTTTATAATTATTAATAAGATTGAACAGTATAGTGAAGTGATCTTCCTTTAACCCCTCTGTTGTCCTCGAGTCAAGGATGGAAGGAAGGAAGAAAGGAAGGAAGGAAGGAAGGAAGGAAGGAAGGAAGGAAGGAAGGAAAGAAAGGAGGGAGGAAGAAGGAAGGAAAGGAGGGAGGGAGGAAGGAAGACGGAAGGAAAGGAGGGAGGGAAGGAGGAAGGAAGACGGAAGGAAAGGAGGGAGGGAGGGAGGAAGGAAGACGGAAGGAAAGGAGGGAGGAAGGGAGAAGGAAGGACAGAAAGGAGGGAGGAAGAAGGAAGGGAGGGAAGGAGGAAGGAGGGAGGGAGGGAAGGAAGGAAAGAAGGAAGGAATGTAGGTAGGGAGAAAGGGGAGAGAGGAAGGAAGGAAGGAAGGAAAGAAGGAGGGGAGAGAGCAAGGAAGGAGGGAAGGAAAGAAGGAGGGGAGAGAGGAAGGAAGGAAGAAGGAAAGGAGGAAGGGA
>NC_070600.1:22989983-23017396 GCF_027409825.1 Scomber japonicus | reverse complement strand
CTTTTCAGCTGGTTGTCCTTTGATTTTGACAGCTCCCTACTACCTTCCTACCGTCCTACTTCCTTCCTTCTTTTCTCTGTCCTTCTTTCCTTCCTTTCTCCCTCCCTCCTCCTTCCTTCCTTCCTTCCTTCTTTCCTCCCTCCCTACTACCTTCCTTCTGTCCTTCTTTCCTTTCTCCCGCCGTCCCTCCTTTCCTCCCTTCCTACTACCTTCCTTCCTTCCTTCCTTCCTTCCTTCTTTCCTCCCTCCTTCTCCTATCTTTCTTTCCTTCCTTCCTCTCTCTTTCCTCCCTCCCTCTCTCCCTTCCTTCCACACACACACGCACACGCACACACACACACACACAGAGATCTCATATGTGCACAACATTTTAGCATGAATACTCCAGCGTGTGTGTGTGTGTGTGTGTGTGTGTGTGTGTGTGTGTGGTGTGTTTTACATAACGAGCTCTCTCCTTGTCTTGGAGTGACACTAAAATAGCAGGCTTCAGCTCCACACTGTCTTCTCTTTGTCTTTAAAAGCACCAATTAGAGACATTTAATCACTGCACTTGCTGTCCATGTGAATTACACTCAGTCACACACACACACACACACACACACACACACACACACACACACACACACACACACACACACACAACACACACACACACACACACACACACACACAGGGTTTCATTTGTCCTCTGCTGTCTGTATTAAAGTGAACGGGGGGGGGGGGGGGGGGGGGGGGGGAACCTGTGAGAAACAATCCAAACATGAGTTCAGCTCCTCTAAAGCTCGTCCGTCTGGTAATTTTCAGAATCATCGATGCGTTAAGAAGATATTATAGCTTAACCAGACTTACATTAGGGCTTTAGTGGAGTCGCAACCTATCGCATGTTAATACATTGCCACTTGCTTTTATAATAGACCACACACTTTGCTGTTGCTTAATCCCCCTCCTCTGAAATATGAAAGCATCCCAACCAGCCAGCCCAGTCCGCTCCATGACGGCTGATTCACCTGCTGATGCTGATTTGAAGGTCTGAAGACAATTTGGTTTTTTTTAAATCATTATGATGTCAAATGTTGAACATGGTTGTTAGTTTCTAAACATGGAAGGTAATGGATGTGAAACTGCTCCCTGCTCTGAGCTCTGTATATGTACTTCCTGCTCATGATGACGTCAGATTGTTCACATTGCACATAAAACTCAGAGTATCATTCGAATAATTCAGAGTGAATGTCGAATGTCGATGCGCCTCACTATTCACATTAAGCATGATGATGCAATTGAGCGGATAAATTATAGGGATTTAAAAAAAGAAAATTGCACCTATAGGGAAAAAATCAACACCAAGTAATGTGACCTGGTGCTCCATTTACTCAATAGAAAGAAAAAAAAAGATGAAATACCTGAGTACACCCGATACTGACAAGGAGAGAAGAAGAAAGAGAGACAGAGAGAGAGAGAGACAGAGCTAGAGAGAGAGAGAGGAGAGAGAGAGCTAGAGACACAGAGAGAGAGAGAGACAGAGAGAGACAGAGAGAGAGAGAGAGAGAGAGAGACAGAGAGAGAGAGAGAGAGCTAGAGACAGAGAGAGAGAGAGAGACAGAGAGAGACAGGAGAGAGAGAGAGAGAGAGAGACAGAGAGGAGAGAGATAGAGAGCTAGAGGACAGAGAGAGAGAGAGAGAGAGAGAGAGAGAGAGGAGAGAGAGAGAGAGAGAGGAGAGAGAGAGAGAGAGAGCTAGAGAGAGAGAGAGAGAGACAGACAGAGACAGAGAGAGAGAGAGAGAGACAGAGAGAGAGAGAGAGAGAGACAGAGAGAGAGAGAGAGAGCTGGATAGGATAGATAGATAGATAGTAAAAAGTAAATTTGCAAATGTGCACAACAATAAGTCAATACAATACTACCTATTGTTCCAATAAATATATAAATATAATAAATACACATATTGCACATTCCCACAAATGTCCGAACAAGTTTTCACTGCTCGGCTTCAGGAGCTCAGCCTGAAGCACAGCTGCTTCAACTGCTGCAACATCTGGAATCACGTTTGAAGAAGCAGAGAAGTCATTTCAGAGAGCCGATGGACCTGGAGCAGCAGCTAGCCGTATGTTTGAGACAAAGCAGGCCCTGTTTGTTTGTTAACAGTCACAGCTGTGCACACATGCTGACCGGTTAGATGGGTTCATGTCGGAACAGAAACTTTGGAAAAAATCAACCTTGATCCAAAAAAAAAGTAAAGCTGCAATATCACTGAGCGGATTTCAGACGCTAACAAAAATAGCTCATATTTTCTAAATTGTATATAAAGGAACAAGAAAGAGAAGTGAAATTCTGCTGCTATAGAAATTCTGCTGCTGGGGAGGAGGGGGGGGGGTCTTAAAGAGACAGGAGCTAAAACGGCTTGTTAATAGACAGAGGCTGAACTGAGCGGCTGCTTAAAGGACCAGTAGAAGATCAATAAGGAGTTTTTAAATGGAAATCATGTAAAGATATTCCAGTAGAGACTCAGAATATTAATATAGAAATGGAGATGAGCAGAATATGTCTTCTATAAGTGTCTTTAAGGTTGGTAAAATATCATATGAAGTATCATGTAGTGTATATTCTTGTTTCAGTGGATGTCTTGTGTGTCCATTTCCTGTAAATTCAGACAGACCTATTTGGTTTCTTTGTAAACTTTCAAATCTCTTCTAGAAATTGAAAGGAAAGCTTTGTGGGTTTGACCAGAGTTTGAGTTTGTAATAATAAGTGACCCCCCCCCCCCCCCACCCCCTCTAGCAGGTCTGTGGTGGTTTCACATGTAAGTCATTTGTTCTTAAGTTAGGAGATCAAAGTTAAAGTAAAACTCTGGTATTTTTGGGAAATTCTCACTAATAGTCTTGCAGAGGTTTTGGAATAAAGAAGACAAATATCAGTTCAAAAAGAGAAATAAATCAATAAACATACACTTCCTGTTTGGATCAGCTTAAAACACACCATGCTTTACCAAATGTGTAATGTTTCTAACTGATGCAGACGACTTTTCAGACTCTAATTGATGCATCAAAGCCTCTTTAATATTTCCAGACACACTTACTGCAGGTCATAAATGTAGATATTTCAGTGCTGAAGCTGCAGCTTTCAGTCTACAGTTAGTTAACAAGCTGAGGCTGAGACACATTAACACACAGTCCTCTCTCTTTATCTCTCTCTCTTTCTTTTTCTCGATGAAACTGAGTATAACTTGTCCAGACAGTACAGTGATTAAATGTCTCTAATTGGTGCTTTTAAAGACAGAGCGTGTCGTGAGTCTGTGTGTGTTGTATAATGAGCTCTGCTGTAATGCTGAAGAGACACTAATAGCTACACACACACACACACACACACACATACACACAAATAAGATCAAGACCTTGCAAGTCTTGAGGTTTTTTGTTTTTTTAGTGTGTGCACTGACCATGAACTGTGTATAAAGATGGATGCAGTGAGGTGTGAAGGCTCTCATTGTGCTGGTGGTCATTTCAAACCATCACTCCGTTAATATGACTTGTGGCTTGATTTCACCAGACACATTTGCGTCGAAGAAACTGTAATAAACTGAAGGGATTTACTTTTATAATGGAAGCTGGAGGATGAGGCATGCACAGAAGAAAACCAATGAATGCCTTTTATTTCATTGCATGTTGACATACAATGAAATTTGCATATAAGAAAACTGTTTCCATTCACTCTGCTAAAAAACACACACTCACTCACCCAAACCTGGTTAAATAATATAAAATATGATAATAAAGTGCTGTATGGACAGGCGGGGAGTTCTGGTCCTCTGAAAAGAAGCCAGCGCGGAAGTAACTTAGAGCTGCATTCTATCAAAAGGCCACCAGGGGGCGACCGTCTCTATACAAGTCAATGGAGAATTCACCAACTTCTCACTTGATTTCTAACCTCAGTAAACGTTTTCAAAATGTGTTTATGGTCTCAATCGCTAGTTTAAAGCCTTCTTCAATGCAGTATGATGTTCATTTGGGACATTTTGGCCTCCCTGATTTTATATGTGACGATAAAGCAGGGTATGTATTAGGGCGTGGCTACGTCCTGATTGACAGGTTGATTGCCCAATGTCCTTGAGATCCATCCCTCGCAACCATAGCAACCTCCCCGCTCCACCCATGACTCCGCCTCATGCCCATATAAGTAGAATCCGTGTTTTTTATTTTTCCCAGCATGCACCTGAAATGTTCAAGATGGCGCTGCCCAGATCCGAAACTATTGGCTTCAGAGCAGCAGTCCACAAACCAATGGGTGACGTCACGGATGCTACGTCCATTTCTTTTATACAGTCTATGTGTATAAAGGCTAAAGTGCTGTTACTGAACTTATCAGTTCATGGTGATGCAATTAAGATTATTGTGCAATCCCAAAAATGGTTGTGCCCAGTAGGTTTAGGGTTTAGTAAGGGTTAAGGCTAGGTATAGTAGCTTTGATGTAGATTACTTGAGGTTTAATTTTAAGGCTGCTACTATTAATTTTCTATATGCATTAATCTGCTGCTGATGACCAAACATTCATCCAGTTACTTTCCTCTGACACTGAGACTGGCTACTTAAATTGTATTTTCTGAATTACCTTAATTTTAAAACATAATACCTTAACTTCACCTGTAAAATGTCCCAAAATGATCACTTTAAACATACTGCTACCTAACTGAATTAAAATAGTTCAATTTGAGCCAAATATGCAATTAATCATTATAGTGTGAAACGGTTATTATAAGATGTGTGGAGCTATTTGGTCATATGTGCAGGTGGTTGAAAATCAGACCCATGTAGCACTTTACCATACTGGCTGAGGTCTGGAAATAATCTTTAGATATACTTTTAGTTTCTAAGAATTTCAAATAGTTTCGTGTTGAACAAAAGTTATTTAAAGAGCAGCTTGAGATCTAACAGATTTTCATTTTTCAACCAAATCCAAGTTGATCTCTGGATTTTTTTTTTAACTTCAAATCATTAAAACCCATATTCCCTTGGGGTCTATACTGTGCAGCCTAATTTTAACACCCTGACATTTTAGGTACAACCATGACTCATGTATTTTAGCAGCTACAGCTCTTTGAACCCACATTTACATCCTGAGGCCCCACAACTAGTAGAGAGGGGGGGGGGGTGGGGAGGGGGGGGGGTTATTAGAGCACATCCACAATATTCTTTTCTTCCACGAGCAGTTCTTTGTTTTAGTGGAAGAGCAGCGATCAGCTTGTTAACCCTGAACTTGATGTTGTCTCCTCAGCTGAGGAAGCGTTCTGCTCTCATCTGTGAAATCAATTCACCTCATATCTCCTCATGATCTGAGACACTGCATCTCATCTGTGATTGTCATCCTCTCGCTCTTTTGGAAATAATCCCTTTAAAACTCCTCTCAGAGGTACTGGATGGTTTTGGCTCTGCTTTTCGCTCACTGCTGGAAATAAAATTCCCCCACCTCTGGCTGTTTCCCAAACTGCTTTGAAACAGAGACTGTGTCCTAAAGAGACTCGGCGTTCATCCTTCCTGTCCTCTGAACTGCAGACCAACCTCCAAATTACCTTTCAGTGGCGAGGTCGTGGGAAGAAACTGTTGCTAAAAGACTTTGGAAGAGGATAACGGCGATAGCATCTTCATTCATTTTCAGTCGGCTTTGTGGTGACGGCACAGAAACAGCCAGCAGAGAGGACAGGGACAGATTGGCCATCTGGAAATTGGGCATATGCCAGAGGGGCCGTCCGACTATGGGCCTCTTATAATGGGTCTGTGCCTTGATAAAAATAACAGTATTAAAAGAATAAGAATAATTTAGACTTTGATTCAAAAAAGTTTTTTAAGTATGCAGCCCCAAACATTTGATATCAGCCCCTCGATGTAGCTAGAAACCAGCAGTCGAACAGGTAAAAAACAAAGGAAGCAAATAAAAGAGAGAAAAACCAAAGAAAGCTCTGTCGGCTGAGGATGAAAAACGTGCAAAAATAAGAGATTTAAGGCCCATTTATGCTCAACGTTAAATACAGATCTGGATACAGACGGAGCCTTCTGTCCGTGCTCTGTGTTCATTTCGTCCATATTTCTGCACGTTTCCATAAAGCTTACAGATACGGACCAAACTGAGCAGTACCACCGGAAACCATGGGGGGGCAGTGTTGCTGTCACTACTCGATACGTAGCTCTAGTGAGACATGAAGAAGAAATAACAATGGAGGAACTTTTTGAGGAAAGGTTTTGTGAGTTGGTTAGAAACTTTAAACATATGGTTTTTGTCTTTTATGCAAGAGGAACATTATCAATATCTCCTCCACAGTCGCCATGTTTGGTTTTGACTCGGTGCTGCCCCCTGGTGGATGTATTGGTTAACATCCATGCCAACGTAAAGGACGCATGGAAGTATGTGAGCAGTGACGGTAACATCATTTGAAAAGGACGGATACATTTTCGTACGTACGTTATTCTCCACAGGTGTAGCTATGGTAACCGACAATCCTGACGTTAAATGGACTGGACTTATATAGAGCTTTCAAAGTCTTTTTGACCACTCAAAGCGTTTTTACACTACAAGTCACATTCACCCATTCATCTAACATTGGTGCAGCCATCAGGAGAAATCTGGGGTTTAAGTATCTTTCCAAAGGACACATCGACACGCGGACTGGATCGAACTGCCGATCTTCTGATTATTGAGCCACAGCAACCTCACACATCTGGATAGTCACAATTATCAGGACTTAGGTACATGCCTATGTACATTTGACGAAGATGCAACAGCTGAGAATTTGCAGTCTGAGTTGTTGAATCTGCACAAACACACTGAAAAATGAATCCACAGACAGACTGACACAAGCCTGATGCTTCATAGACGGAGGAAGAGGGCCGTCAGATGCAGATCGATCAAGAAGAAATTGATCTTGTGAGCAAATGTTGCTGCTATTTACTCCTGCAGCTGGTGTAATATGAGCAGCTTTTGTTGACCCTCTCCTGCACACAAGTGGTCTCAAAGTCTGAAATGGTTTAGTCACTAAAGGTAAAATAGGGATGCCATGAATATAGTTTTTATGTATGAATTAACTTCATATAAAGCAGCACATCAGTTCTTCTTCTGTGGATTCAGGTGCTTCTGTCTCTTCATATAATCCCAGACTGACTCAGGGCTTTGTTGGGGCTGAACCACCTGCTGCAGAACTCCTTGTTCTTCTTTCTTCTTGCTGATGGACTAAGTTCTTTATGACTCTGGCTGGATGTCAGGGCTCGTTGCCATGCTGCAGATGCTTCCCTGATGGTGTTGCATTATGGAGAAGACTCTAAAACCTTTAAAGTGCCTGAAACTTCTCTCATTCCTTTATAATGCTGATTAAATTCTGCATCATGGTGCCGATCCTCCAGGTTCTGCATATATTCAGTGTTCCACGGCTGCAACTAAAGATTATTGATGAATCTGCTGATTATTATCTTGACTAATCAATTAATATAGATTCAGTTTACTATCATGTATGTATGAGACAGAAAATCTTGTAGGTGCAATATATAGAATATTCGGTATTCTTGCTTAAAACCTGACTAACATGATTATTTTCTGCACCGTCTGCATTGAAGGGAAATATTCTGGCTGTCTCCTGCATCATTTTATAGACATTCACCCCCAAAAAATTGAGCCTGACATCCTTTATTTCTTTGGACGGTTTGGGATCCGTGCTAGAATTTAAAATGAGGCTGTGGGTTTGTAAAAGGTGACAGGATGTTCAGCAGAGTACAAGAGGTTCAGTTCCTCCTACTAGCGCTGCTTCTTTTTGTTCTGCGAAGAAACTTTTGTTGAAATCTAAGATGCTCTTCCTCGCTTTGTTGAATATTAATGCTAAATTCCTTCAAACTGCTCCAAATGAACCAGACGTACTGAGTGACTGGAAGAGACTTCAGCTCTCAGCTTCACTCAGGCAGCAGCAGGCAGACAGCTGACTGGCCTGCAGCTCTGCATGTGTATGTGAATGTGTGTGTGTTAATATATGTGTGTGTGTGTGTGTGTATGGATGAGTCTGTGTGTTTTAGTTGAGTCCATCTGTTGTTGTGTGTCACCCTGAGGCGATGGCATGAGAGAAAGAGTGAGAGACAAAAGAGAAAGACGTAAAGAATAGATACACAAGTAGAGGAATGGTGTGTGTGTGTCCATGTGTGTGTGTGTGTGTCCGTCCATGTGTGTGTGTGTGTGTGTGTGTGTGTGTGTTGGACCTCAGGCGATGCTGTCTGTGTGTCTCTGTGGATCCCAGATGGAGCCAGAACTCAACAGAACACATTAGTCCACTTGGCGTGTTCACACACACGTTCAGACACACTCAGATATTCTGCGTAATTCTCCTGACAGTCGGATCACCTGAGCCTCGGCTCGCTCCGCTGCTGCTGCTGCAAGATTTCTGCTCCACTGCAACAGTCATTTGAATTGCTACGGAAGCCCGGAGAGGCTCGTTTACTGCTTCTTTGCTTATCTCGACTTCAGGGTTTGTAAAGAAGGATGAGGAGGAGGAGGAGGAGGGAAGGGACAACAACTCCCAGGCAGGGACTGAGATGCTGCAGGAAAGTGAAGAGGCTCGAGTGTCTCTTGGTTTCACTCACAAGTCAGACGACAGAAGGAGAGAAGCAATAAAAAATGTATGTGCCGATGGATCTGTGGTTTCCCCCGAGCTGCAGACTCATCTGCTGGAGCCTGAGCTGAGTCCACATGTGCACATGGTGCCACTACTTCATACGTTCTTCAGTTTAATCACAATCCCTTCAAGTGCAATTCTGTACATCTGGGACATGAAGAGAAGGAGGAATTAGCTGCAGCCTTAGTCGTGTTTACTTTATAATAACAGGGCCTGTAGAACCTGATGATGTAATGACTTCCTGATGATGTAATAACTTCCTGATGATGTCATGACTCCCAATAATGTAATAAAAATCCTTATAACTCAACACCAAATGTAATAAAACCATAGACTGTATAGAAGAAATGGACGTAACATGCGTGACGTCACCCATTGGTTTGTGGACTGCTGCTCGGAAACCAATAGTTTGGGATCTTGAAAATTTCAGGTGCATGCTGGGAAAAATAAAAACACGGATTCTACTTATATGGGCATGAGGCGGAGCCATGGGCGGAGCGGGGAGGTTGCTATGGTTACGAGGGCTGGATCTGGAGGACATTGGTCAATCAACCTGTCAATCAGGACGTAGCCACGCCCTAATGCATACCCTGCTTTATCGTCACATATAAAATCAGGGAGGCCAAAATGTCCCAAATGAACATCATACTGCATTGAAGAAGGCTTTAAACTAGCGATTGAGACCATAAACACATTTTGAAAACGTTTACTGAGGTTAGAAATCAAGTGAGAAGTTGGTGAATTCTCCATTGACTTGTATAGAGACGGTCGCCCCCTGGTGGCCTTTTGATAGAATGCAGCTCTAAGTTACTTCCGCGTTGGCTTCATTTCAGAGGACCAGAACTCCCCGCCTGCATAAAACCTGATAATGTAATAATACCCCGATGATGTAATAACTTCCTGATCATGTGATAAAGTGCATTTCACAATAATCTAACAATCTCTGTACCGATGATGCAATAAATTATTACGAGTTATGAGGTTTTTTTATTACATTATTGGGAAATTATTACATGATCAGGTTCTTTTAGGGCCCAACTGATATCAATATAATCTTAAATATACAGAATATTACATATAAATGCACATTTTTTTGCACACTTGTGATCTAAGTAATTTGAAGCTGTAACATTTTACAGTTATTGTCTTGATTGTGAAATATCCTGTCATCCTCCCGGGTCAAACTGACCCCATCTGTCCTTCCTTCCTTCCTCCTTCCTTCCTTCCTTCTCTCTTTCTTTCCTCCTCATTACCTTTCTTCCTTCCTTCCTTTCCTCCCCATTTCCTTCCATCCTTTCCTCCCCATTTCCGTCCTTCCTTCCTTTCCCTTCCTCCCTCCTTTCCTTCCTCCCTCCCTCTCTCCCTTCCTTTCTTCCCCCCTTTCCTTCCTTCCTTCCTTCCTTCCTTCCTTCCTCCCTCCCTCCCTCTCTCCCTTCCTTTCTTCCTCCCTTTGTCCCTTCCTTCCTCCCTCCTTTCCTTCCTTCTCCCTTCCTTCTTTCCTTCCTCCCTCCCTCCCTCGCTTCTTCTCCTTCCCTCCTTTCCTCCCTTCCTTCCTTCCTTCCTTCCTTCCTTCCTTCCTTCCTCCCTCCCTTCTTCTCCTTCCTCCTAATCTTAAATATACAGAATATTACATATATATGCTAACTAAGTAATTTGAGGCTGTAACCTTTTACAGTTATTGTCTTGATTGTGAAATATCCTGTCATCCTCCCGGGTCAAACTGACCCCATCTGTCCTTCCTTCCTTCCTCCTTTCTTCCCCCCTTTCCTTCCTTCCTTCCTTCCTTCCTTCCTTCCTTCCTCCCTCCCTCCCTCTCTCCCTTCCTTTCTTCCTCCCTTTGTCCCTTCCTTCCTCCCTCCTTTCCTTCCTTCTCCCTTCCTTCTTTCCTTCCTCCCTCCCTCCCTCGCTTCTTCTCCTTCCTTCCTTTCCTCCCTTCCTTCCTTCCTTCCTTCCTCCCTCCGTTCTTCTCCTTCCTCCTAATCTTAAATATACAGAATATTACATATATATATGCTAACTAAGTAATTTGAGGCTGTAACATTTTACAGTTATTGTCTTGATTGTGAAATATCCTGTCATCCTCCCGGGTTAAACTGACCCCATCTGTCCTTCCTTCCTTCCTCCTTCCTTCCTTCCTTCTCTCTTTCTTTCCTCCCCATTTCCTTCCTTTCCCTTCCTCCCTCCCTCTCTCCCTTCCTTCCTTCTCTCTTTCTTTCCTCCCTCCCTCCTTTCCTTCCTGTCATCCTCCCTCTCTCCCTTCCTTCCTTCCTTTCTTCCCCCTTTCCTTCCTTCCTTCCTTCCTTACTTCCTTCCTCCCTCCCTCCCTCTCTCCCTCCCTTCCTTTCTTCCTCCCTTTGTCCCTTCCTTCCTCCCTCCTTTCCTTCCTTCTCCCTTCCTTCTTTCCTTCCTCCCTCCCTCCCTCCCTCGCTTCTTCTCCTTCCCTCCTTTCCTCCCTTCCTTCCTTCCTTCCTTCCTCCCTCCCTTCTTCTCCTTCCTCCTAATCACATATATATGCTAACTAAGTAATTTGAGGCTGTAACATTTTAAAGCTTCCTCCAGCCCACGGTTACTTTTCAATACTAGCTTCATTGTGCACTAATATTTTTACATTTTAGAGAATAAAACACTTTAAAACATTTTCTTTTAAGCAGATATTTGATGACTCATCCTAATATGACCCAGAGAATATAAAAATGGAAATATGTTGAATGTTTTTTGTGCAGAGGATTCACATTATGTGTTGAGTGTTTGACTCTCTCTGCTCTCTGAAAGCTCCATCAAGGATTAATCACCAATATATTACCGACTGATGAGGTTCTTCATGATGGATTATTGGTTGTGAAATTATGTATAAAGACTCATTTTGATGGGGATAATGTTGAAATACCCGAATATGAGCAGTGTGGAAGGGTTAAAAGGGTTTTTTTAACATTTGCTGCTTTTAAAAAAATGATTAGGATGCTGCTAATAAAGCTTCACTGGGAATTTAATTATTATAAACAGCAAAAAAAGCATTATAGGTATAATTAACCCTTTATAGGACACTCATTGAAAGGAAGGGAGGGAGGAAGGGAGGAAGGATGGAAGGAAGGAAGGAAGGAAGGAAGGAAGGAAGGGAAGGAAGGAAGGATGGAGGAAAGAAGGAAGGAAGGAAGGTAGGGGGGAGGAAAGAAAGAGAGAAGGAGGGAGGGAGGAAGGGAAGAAAGAAGGAAGGAAAGGAAGAAGAAAGGGGGATGGAGGAAGGAGAGAAGGAGGGAGGGAGAAGAACAGATGGAAGTAAGGAAAGGAAGGAAGGAAGGATGGAGGAAGGAAAGAAGGAAGGGAGGAGAGAAGGAGGGAGGAGGAAGGAAAGATGGAAGGAAGGAAAGGAAGGAAGGACGGAGGAAATAAGGAACGAGGGAGGGAGAAAGGAAAAGAGGAAGGGAAGAAAGAAGGCAGGGAGGAAGGAAAGGAAGGAAGGAAGGAAGGAAGGAAGGAAGGAAGGAAGGATGGAAGGAAGGAAGGAAGGAAGGAAGGAAGGAAGGAAGGAAGGAAGGAAGGAAGGAAGGAGGAAAGAAGGAAGGAAGGAAGGTAGGGGGGAGGAAAGTAAGAGAGAAGGAGGGAGGGAGGAAGGGAAGAAAGAAGGAAGGAAGGAAGAAGAAAGGGGGATGGAGGAAGGAAAGAAGGAAGGGAGAAGATAAGGAGGGAGGGAGGAAGAACAGATGGAAGTAAGGAAAGGAAGGAAGGAAGGATGGAGGAAGGAAAGAAGGAAGGAGGAGAGAAGGAGGGAGGGAGGAAGAACAGATGGAAGTAAGGAAAGGAAGGAAGGAAGGAAGGATGGAGGAAGGAAAGAAGGAAGGGAGGAGATAAGGAGGGAGGGAGGAAGAACAGATGGAAGTAAGGAAAGAAGGAAGGGAAGAGAAAAGGAGGGAGGGAGGAAGGACAGATGGAAGTAAGGAAGGAAGAAGAAAGGGGGATGGGGGAAGGAAAGAAGGAAGGGAGGAGAGAAGGAGGGAGGGAAGAAAGAAGGAAGGAAGGAAGAAGAAAGGGGGATGGAGGAAGGAAAGAAGGAAGGGAGGAGAGAAGGAGGGAGGGAGGAAGGACAGATGGAAGGAAGGAAAGTATATTCTATATTTATTCCTGTAGAGGTTGAGATGAGAAACAGTTTCACAGGAAATATGATAAATGTCAAAATAAAAGCTTGTTATTAGGATCATCACTTTAAAGCTGACATGAACAATCAGACCAAGGAGAGAAGATGAAACACTGAGATGCTTTTCTTTTCTTTTCTTTTTCTTTCTTTCTCTTTACCCAGAGGAGGCTGAATGTTTATTAACTGTCACACATATATATATAGGAGACATTTTACCCTGCGGACTCAACCAGACTCAACCAGACTCGGCTTTGTTTAAATGAATTTGGGAAATTAAACTGCTTGTCTTGTTTATATGCAGCGGGGGATGTGCTATGTAGTATTAACCCTTAAACAGTCATTTGCACCTAAAGTAAAGAAGGAAGGAAGGAAAGGAGGGAAGAAGGAAGGAAAGGAGGGAAGAAAGAAGGAAGGAAGGAAGGAAGGACAGGAGGGAAGAAGGACAGGATGGAGGAAGGAAGGAAGGTAGGAAGGAAAGGAAGAAGGAAGGAAAGGAAGGAAGGGAGGAAGGAAGGAAGGTAGGAAGGAAAGGAGGGAAGAAGGAAGGAAAGGAGGGAGGAAGGGAAGGGAAGAGGGAAGGAAGGAAGGAAGGAAGGAAGGCAGGAAGGACAGATTTAAATAAGAAAGAAACGGAACAAGGATAGATGGAAGGAAAGGAGAACGGAAGAGAAGACAGGAAGGAAGGAAGGAAGGTAGGAAGAAAGGAAGGAAAAGAAAACAGGAAAGAAAGATGGAAGGAAGAAAGTGAGCAAGGACAGATGGAAGGAAGGAAGCGAGCAAGGACAGATGGAAGGAAGGAAGCGAGCAAGGACAGATGAAAGGAAGGAAGAAAGGAAGGAAAAGAAGAGAGGAAGGGAAGAGAGAAGAAAGGAAGGAAGGAAGGAAGGAAGGAAGGAAGGAAGGAAGGAGGAAGGAAAAGAAGACAGGAAAGAAAGATGGAAGGAAGAAGAGCGAGCAAGCAGGACAGATGGAAGGAAGGAAGAAAGGAAGGAAAAGAAGAGAGTAAGGGAAGATGGAAGGAAGGAAGGACCCCATGATCTAAACTGTATGGGAGCGTCAGGTGACCCGTCAGGTGACCCGTCAGGTGACCCGTCGTCAGGTGACCCGTCAGGTGACCCGTCGTCAGGTGACCCGTCAGGTGACCCGCCAGGTGAGCCGTCAGGTGACCCGCCAGGTGACCCGTCAGGTGACCCGTCAGGTGACCCGCCAGGTGAGCCGTCAGGTGACCCGCCAGGTGAGCCGTCAGGTGACCCGTCAGGTGACCCGTCAGGTGACCCGTCAGGTGACCCGTCAGGTGACCTGTTATAGAGTCAGACATGGTTGCGTGTTGCTGCTGATGGTTGAACACGTTAATTAGGATTCATCCTCTGAGGCTCGTTCATATGCTCACATTAAAACTCTCTCTCTCTCTCTCTCTCTCTCTCTCTCTCTCTCTCTCTGGATGGGAGACGTTGAGGTACTCGGACCGAGGAGTTGGACAGATGGACAGATGGACAGATGGACTTCCTACGGCTCAACTTTTTTTTTAAGCCGTAAAAGAACTAAATCATTCCGACTTTTTGACTTTTTATTCTTTATTGTGAGGAAGTGAATCGTCCTCCGTCTGTACAGAGCAGCTTTCACTCTGTCCCTTTAAATCTGGATCTCAGCTCTCTCTCTCTCTCTCTCTCTCTCTCTCTCTCTCTCTCTCTCCTGTCTCTCTCTCTCTCTCTGCCTCTCTCTCTCTGTCTCTCTCTCTCCCTCTCTCTCCCTCTCTCTCCCTGTCTCTCTGTCTCTCTCTCCCTCCGTCACTCTCTCTCGCTCTCAGGGGAGCTCGATGCCTTGCATGACAACAGATGGAGCCCTGAGGCTGTGGGACCACACACACACACACACACACACACACACACACACACACACACACACACACACACACACACACACACACACACACACACACACACACACACACACACACACACACACACACACACACACACACACACACACAGAGCTGGCAGCGGTGGGTTGGGGTAAGAGGCAAGCTGTGGTAAAGACTGATGTCAACATCAGCGTGAGCACACACACACACACACACACACACACACACACACACACACACACACACACACACACACACACACACACTCAAACACACTCCATGGTTATGTGGATATATGTAGATGAACAGGGTACACACACACACACACACACACAGCAGATTTATAATGGAAGACTGCATTCACTCACTGCTGACACACACAAACACACACACACACACACACACACACACACACACACACACACACACACACACACACACAGTTGGAGGGAAATCAGGAAATATCTGACTTGATTTAAAACAGAAAATCGAATCAAAGCAGACGACTCGACACACACACACACACACACACACACACAGAGGGACTTTTTGCTCTTTTAGCTTTGTGTTGGATTCATCACAGCTCACACTCCACTCGTGAGTTCATGTGAGTTTCAGAAGTTGAGAACACGGAGTTGGAGTTGGGAGGAGACTCGGGGGAGTTTGTGGACTTCTGTTTGGCAGCGTAACAGTAGCAGTTACCGGAGGTCTGAAGCTCGGGCAGCGTGAGGAACAACACACCTGTTTCACATCAAACCCCTCGGCATGCTGGGAGATGTAGTCCATAAACACTCTAATGATGGGTTAGCTCAACACTGATACGAGAGGCAGCTGCTTCCTCCTTCCTGCCGTCCAAGAAGCTCTGAAGCGTCTCTACTTCCTCCAGCAGGTTTATACATTTTATTATTAACCTTTCTGTCATGTTTCTTTCTTTCTTTCCTTCCTTCTTTCCTTCCTCCCTTTCCTCCCTTCCTTCTTTCTTTCTTTCCTCCCTTCCCCCCTCCTTTCCTCCCCCTACTTTCCTTCCTCCACCCCTCCTTTCCTTCCTTCTCCCTTCCTTCTTTCCTTCCTTCCTCCCTTTCCTCCCTTCCTTCTTTCTTTCTTTCTTTCCTTTCCTTCCTTCCTTCCTCCCTTCCTTATTTTCCTTCTTCCCCTTCCCTCCTTTCCTTCTTACCTTCCTTCCTCCCTCCCTTTCTTTCCTCCCCTCCGCCCCCCTACTTTCCTTCCTCCCTCCCTCCTTTCCTTCCTTCTCCCTTCCTTCTCTCCTTCCTCCCTCCCTCCCTTCCTCCCTCTTTTGAAAATGGGAAGCCGACTATTTGATCTCGTCTTTACTCGTCAGACTTCACTGTAATATCTGTAGTTAATATATTAATGTTGTTGTTACATGAAATAAAATGACAAAACTAACACTATAATACACTATAAGACTTTTTAAGGATGCACAGGGACCCTGAACGCATCGCTGTGCAAACCAGTCTGAACAACAGGAAGTGACATCATCTTGAACCCTGCGTGTAAAGACCAGTTAACGCAGCTAATCCGCTGGAAAGGTCAGGCGGGGAAATAAATGTCAAACCTAATCTGAGCAAAACAGGAAAAAAATAAAAAGCACAGGAAGCTTTGAGTGAATTTCTAATGTGATGAATGAATGTGGACAGGAAGGAAGTGTCTGACATATACAATATGGAGTCACACTGATCACATTAGCTTGTTTGGGGCACGCAGAGTGAAAAGGGAAATGCAACCGCCGTGACACCACTAATTGATTCTGGCGGGACAGATTTGTAAAACAAAAACAATTATGAAGACAGAAGAAGAAGAAGAAGAAGAAGAAGAAGAGAGATGGAGAGATGAAATTGGACTGCTCTGACAGGCCTCATTAACTTGGACAGGAAGGAAGAGAGAATAAACAGCGAGGAGGTGAAGCTGCTGCTGAGAGACTGAAAGTTTTACAGCGGGAAGAAAAGCGGAAAAGTCACATTTCTGAATAAATCCACTGCCTCGCTCTGTGATATCATTTCATATCATAGCATATCATATCATATCATATCATATCATATCATATACTGAGAATGAAGAGAAGCCAACATGAGGGGGTAATAATAATAATAAGAGGATTTGGGATCAGGAGTCCATTTAATGTCACACTATAAACCACTTTAACTCATTTTAAAACCTTTATAGGACACTCATTGAAAGGAAGGAAGGAAGGAAGGAAGGAAGGAAGGAAGGAAGGAAAGAAGGAAGGGAGGAAGGAAGGAAGGATGGATGGAAGGAAGGAGGGAGGAAGGAAGGTAGGGGGGAGGAAGGGAAGAGAGAAGGAGGGAGGGAGGAAGGGAAGAAAGAAGGAAGGAAGGAAGAAGAAAGGGGGGATGGAGGAAGGAAAGAAGGAAGGGAGGAGAGAAGGAGGGAGGGAGGGAGGAAGAACAGATGGAAGGAAGGAAGGACGGAGGAAGGAAAGAAGGAAGGGAGGAGAGAAGGAGGGAGGGAGGAAGGACAGATGGAAGGAAGGAATAAAAGGAAGGAAGGACGGAGGAAATAAGGAATGAGGGAGGGAGAAAGGAAAAGAGGAAGGGAAGAAAGAAGGCAGGGAGGAAGGAAAGGAAGGAAGGAAGGAAGGAAGGAAGGATGGAAGGAAGGAAGGAAGGGAAGAAAGAAGGAAGAAAGGAAGAAGAAAGGGGGATGGAGGAAGGAAAGAAGGAAGGGAGGAGAGAAGGAGGGAGGGAGGAAGGACAGATGGAAGGAAGGAAAGGAAGAAGAAAGGGGGATGGAGGAAGGAAAGAAGGAAGGGAGGAGAGAAGGAGGGAGGGAGGAAGGACAGATGGAAGGAAGGAAAGGAAGGAAGGACGGAGGAAATAAGGAACGAGGGAGGGAGAAAGGAAAAGAGGAAGGGAAGAAAGAAGGCAGGGAGGAAGGAAAGGAAAGGAAGGAAGGAAGGAAAGAAGGGAGGAAGGAAGGAAGGATGGAAGGAAGGAAGGGAAGGAAGGACGGAGGAAGGAAAGCAAGGAAGGAAGGTAGGGGGGGAGGAAAGAAAGAGAGAAGGAGGGAGGGAGGGAGGAAGGGAAGAAAGAAGGAAGGAAGGAAGAAGAAAGGGGGGATGGAGGAAGGAAAGAAGGAAGGGAGGAGAGAAGGAGGGAGGGAGGAAGAACAGATGGAAGGAAGGAAAGGAAGGAAGGGAGGAAGGAAGGAAGGATGGAAGGAAAGAAGGAAGGGAGGAGAGAAGGAGGGAGGGAGGAAGAACAGATGGAAGGAAGGAAAGGAAGGAAGGACGGAGGAAATAAGGAATGAGGGAGGGAGAAAGGAAAAGAGGAAGGGAAGAAAGAAGGCAGGGAGGAAGGAAAGGAAGGAAGGAAGGAAGGACATTTTGGGATATTTACAGGAGTTACCAAATATAATTATTTGCCCAAAAAAGGGTTAATGGATGTTAGTGAGTGGTAGTGAGCACGAAGAAGAAGAAGAAGAAGAAGAAGAAGAAGAAGAAGAAGAAGAAGAAGAAGAAGAAGAAGAAGAAGAAGAAGAAGAAGAAGAAGAAGAAGAAGAAGAAGAAGAAGAAGAAGAAGAAGAAGAAGATTTTTTTTTTTTTTTTTTTTTGATTTTTACAAACACACTTTATTCACGGTCTTGGGTACAATTCACTCAATCAACAATAAAGTGCTAAAGTGCGTAAAATTTTAAATAAACCAGAAAAATAAAAACAAACAGATCAGACATTCAGTCATTAAGACATTGTGCAAAATGCAATTCATTCTCAAACACAGTACACAAAGCAGCATTGTAACACCAGAAATCTTTAAAATAATCTAAATTATTACACATTTTATAAAAACTAAACTCCAACCGTAATCTACATCTGGTGTTCACACGCCACACTGTCACTGCCTCCTGACCTGCTTTGTTCTCCACTTTATTCCTTCTAGATATTAAAATCGCCAACTTGGCTTCTCCAGAAATAAAATTGAGTAGCTGCCACTTTTTCTGATTCACTTTCCTGTACCCAGCACCATAAATAAAAGCTGTTTTACTAAAAGTTTGACCAAAAAAATTAAAAACAATGGTTAAAAGAGTGAAGAGCACTGAAAGCCTCTTACACTCACTAAAAACATGATGGACTACTGTCTCACGGATGCCACAGAAGGGACACTGATCAGACACAGCAGGGTTGAGCACAGAGATAAAACCATTCGAGGCGAAGGCACCGTGCAGAATCCTCCACTGGAGGTCGGCTGTTCTCTTCCTAAGGGGAGGCTTATATAAAACTCTCCACTGCGGACCCGCTCCATCCTCCTCCAGCCTTCCAGTCCAAACAGTGGGCGCCCTGTTGCACAGTCCCCTCTTGTTGATAATTTTTACACAGTTCTTGTACATGGTTTTTCCGTCGATGGTGTGCAGATTGAATACCTGCGGGTCCTGGAGGAGAGGTCCGTCCAGCTCGCCAAACTGAGGACTTATCTGGAGCTCTGGAAAGGGATCAGTATCAACAGGTTCAGTTCCCTGGTTGTAGGTCAAGAGGAGGCTTCTCTCCTGTCCAGTCAGCCTCTGCCTCCAGAGCTCCAGGACCTTCTGAGCCACTCTGGTGGAGTGGATGCCGAGCAGACGGGCCACAGCCTGGGCATCAGCCAACGCTGGCCCCACAGCATCTACCAGCTGCTGCAGGACCAGAGTCTTAGTTCGGCACAGCGCTGCCATCAGCCCAGGTGTGGCTCCGCCACTGACATCCAGCCTTGCTCCATAAACCAACGGTTCCTTTAACAACCAGAACAGAGAGGTAGAGCTTTTTTCTGAATTGCACCCAAACAAGGCCCATGACTTAAAAACACCCTGATAAAACGGAGGCAACCCATTTAACCTTAAAAATTTAGAATCAAGTAAAAACAGAGCAGCATCCAGTCCCAAGTTACTCACACGCCTGAAAATGCAGCTGGCCACATCCCTCCACACCAGATCTGCCGGCCCTGTCAGAAACCTTTGGACGAACTGTAATCTAAAAGTGGCAGTTCTGCTGGCCAAGTGGATGAGGCCCTGGCCCCCCTCCTCTCTGGGTAAAAACAACACCCCCTGTGGCACCCAATGCAAACCGTCCCAGAAAAAATTAACGATGTTTGTTTGTAATTGAACTAAAAGACCTGATGGAGGATCCATGCAGGCCAGACGGTGCCAGAGCATTGAGGCCACAAGGTTGTTCAGCACAAGTACTCTACCTCTATAGGACATGTGAGGGAGTAGCCATTTCCATTTTTTAAGTTTACCTTCTATTTTTTCAATAATGCCCTCCCAGTTCCTCCCGGTCACCACCTCACTGCCGAGGAAGACACCAAGATACTTTAACCCGTCTCTCTTCCAAGACAGGTTCTGAGGAAGAACCGGGAGACCATCATGCCATCTGCCAACAGCAAGGGCGTCGCTCTTAGCCCAGTTTACTTTTGCTGATGACAGAGTGTTAAATAAAACAGTTAAATTAGCTAAAATGTCAACTTCTCTTTGTGTTTTAATTAAAACAACAACATCGTCCGCATAGGCAGATAAAATGACATTTTCTCTAAAACCAGGTAAAACCAGACCATCAATGCTTGTGCGAATTTTAGAGAGGAGGGGTTCCAGGGAGAGTGCATAGAGCATCCCAGACAGAGCACAGCCCTGCCGGATGCCTCTATGCACTCTAAAAGGAGAACACAGACTGCCATTGAACTTCAGTATACTCTCAATGTCACTATATAACACCCGGATCCTGGCAATGAAACCAGTGCTGAACCCGAACTTCTCCATGATCTTCCAGAGGAAGTCGTGCTCAACACGGTCAAATGCCTTTTCCTGATCTAACGAAATGAGACCAGTATTAATACCCAATGAGCTGGAGACCTCCAAAACGTCCCGAATTAGGTAGACATTGTCTACCATGGACCTGCCAGGTACGCAGTAGGTCTGATCCCGGTGGATGACCTGCTCCATAGCTTCCCTCAGCCTGTTAGCTAAAGCCTTGGACAGAACTTTGTACTCAGTGCATAGGAGTGACACGGGGCGCCAGTTCTTAATCTCCTGCAGGTTGCCCTTTTTTGGCAGAAGAGTGACAACTGCTCTTCGGCAGGACAGTGGCAAAGAACCAGCGGTCAGACTTTCATTAAAAACATCTAAAAGGTCAGGGGCTAAAATCTGCCAGAAGGCTTTATAAAACTCTACTGTCAGGCCATCGATGCCAGGAGCCTTCCGTCCCTGCATACTCTGCAGGGCGGCATGCAGCTCCTCCATCAGAAGTGGCCTGTCCAGCTGTGTGTTTGTCTCCTTAGAGACTTGAGGTAGCTCACCACAGAACCCCTCGTACAATGACTCATTCACCTCATTATACTCACTCGTATAGAGGGACGAGTAGAACTCCACAGCACGCCTCCTTATCTGACCTGGTTCTAAGAGTTCTTGCCCCGTGTCAGAAAGCAAAGAGTGGATTATCTTGGACTGTCCATGCTTTTTTTCCAGGCCGAAGAAGAAACTAGAGGGAACATCCATCTCACTGATGTTTTGAACCCGGGATCGGACCAGTGCGCCCTGTACCTTTGTATCTAACAGGTTGGCTAAGGCCATTTTTTTAGACTTGAGGATTTCAATATATCCTCGATTTTCCGTGGAAGCACTCAGTGTTTCTAGCTCCACAATCTCAGTCTCCAGGTCTTTCATAGATCGACAGGTGTCACGTGAGACATTGAGAGTATACTGCTGACACAAGAGCTTTATCTCAGTTTTTCCATGGTCCCACCACTGTCTAAGACATGTAAAATCAGCCTTCCTGTTTCTAAAAGCAGTCCAAAAACAACTTAAAACCTCACTAAAACCTTTATCAAAAGTTAAAACTGAATTAAAATGCCAGTATGCACTCTTGGGTCGAATATTCTTTATAATAAGTCGACATGAAACCAAAGAGTGATCAGTAAAACCAACAGGCATGATATTACAAAACTTAAAAACATTAAAATGGTGCTTAAAACAATAAAAACGATCCAGTCTGGCTAAAGAGATCCTGTCTTCTCTTAGGTGGGACCATGTATACTGTCTGCAGTCTGAGTTCATCCTCCTCCACACATCCACAAGGCCATGAGAATAGACCAGCTGCTTCAGAGCGTGTTGGGAGGCTGGATGAGGCTCTGCATGGTTGCGATCTAAAAACTCGCACTCAGTGCAGTTAAAATCCCCACCCAAGAATAAAAACTCCTCCGAGCCACAGCAATTCAGTCTAGAGTTGACTTGTTCTATAAAGCTCTTCCTCTCTGCACCGTTGGTTGGAGCATAAATATTAATAAAAACCAGAGTGTGATGCTCAAAACGTGCTTTTACTAAAATACACCTCCCCTTTACAACATGCTCGACCTCCAGTGAAGATGGATTAAAAGCTCTGGAGAACAGGAAGCCCACCCCTCCACTGAGGGAGGTGTTGTGGCTCAGAGCTACCTGTCCTTCCCACTCTCTGCTCCAGTCCACCTCCTTGCTCTCATCACTGTGCGTTTCTTGTAAAAATAAAACATCAATGTTCTTCAACCTTGCTGTATCAAACACCAGTGCCCTTTTTCTTTCTTCTCTGGCACCGTTTACATTTAACGTCCCCACTCTAAAAGAGTCCATCATGAGGGAAAAGTTAAAAAAAATAAAAACATGACAATAAATAAATAAAAATAAAATCAACAACCTAATCATCATTAAAACCTAAGTTCTTTTCTCACATTAGTCACCCGTTTATTAAGTCTGTGTATTTCTTGATCAGTGAGATCTGATGAAGCTCTGTTCTTGATAACATATCTAGCTGAGTGATAAAAAGCAAGTTTATCAGGAAAATGTTGCTCTATGTTGAGGCCTTTAATGCCTTTAGTCAACTGTAGGAATGTTTTAATCATTTGACTAGAATACTTTTGTTCTTGACTAGTAGCTACCTGTGACAGAGACAGGTCGCTACAGTCAGACATGCAGCCTTCACTATCGCTGCTGTCTGCAGCACTCGGCTGCATCTCTAGCCGACCAGCCTTTGCACCCACAGCAGCATTCACAACATTTACAACATTTTTACGCTTGCTGCGCCGCTTCACCACATCGCCAGCGCCAGCAGCTACACCACCCTCACACAACTCAGCTGTCACCTCACCTGTTTTACACAACTCACCTTTTCCCTCACCTGTCTCTCCACCATTCACCTCACCTAACTCACCTGTCTCCCCACCAGTCACTTTACCTAACTCACCTGTCTCTCCACCAGTCACTTTACCTAACTCACCTGTCTCCCCTCCATTCACCTCACCTGTCTCTCCACCATTCACCTCACCTAACTCACTTGTCTCCCCACCAGTCACCTCACCCTGCTCACCTGTCTCTCCACCATTCACCTCACCTGTCTCCCCACCAGTCACCTTACCTAACTCACCTGTCTCCCCACCAGTCACCTCACCCAGCTCACCTGCTTCACAAAGTTTAGCTTCTAAAACCTTACCCACCACCTCAGTATCCATACCCTCACCTGCTCCACTATCCCTCTCACTCACCTCAACACGATCACCATCCCGGTTTTGTTCCTTATCCACCCTCCGCTCAACAACCGCTCCGACTGAGCTCGAGCCGGCTACAGCCTCGTCCACCCCCGCAGCACCTTGGCTGCGCCGCCGCGCAGCGGGAACCGGCCGCTCAGCGGCGGTGGCAGCAGCCGCTGCTGCTCCACCAGCCGAGCCCGGCGTAGCCGGGCCGGCACGTTTAGGACAGGCCTTTATTAAATGTCCCTCTTCACCACAGCCGAAACATTTCATTAAAGAAGACGTGGCAAACAAAGTGTAATCGAAATTATCCACACGCACGGTGAAGCTGTAATTAAATACTTCCGACTTGTTGTTTAAAATCATAAACAGCTGCCGGCGGTGAGACACAACATGCTTCAGCAGTGGTGATCTACAACCTGATAAAACTTTTTTTACGGGGGACATAACCTTTCCATGGCGAGACAGCTCTCCGATCAGGAACTCATCACTGATGAACGGAGGCACGTTAGATAGAGTAATCCTCGCCGCGGGCTGCGTTAAAGGCATCACCGGCTCAAACACCCCATTCACAGTAATCCCTCTTTCCACCACCACATTCACCTGCTCCACCTTCTCCAAAAACAAAACCACAGCCTTGTTCATACGGGCAGCAGACTTCACCGCACTGTGCCCGATGATCTCCCCTACTGCCAACGCCACCTCCTCCACGCTGCACGGAGAGCCGGCACCAACCTTGATGCCATGCTTCCGTGACAGCTTAGTGAAGCTACTCGAGGCCATGCTGGCCATGCTGGCCAAGACAAAGCCTGGCCAGCAGAAACACACAAAACAGATATAAACTTAAATTAAACTAATACAACACAACACTAAACACATAAACCAACAATAAATCAAAAAACAAAGGATAGAAATAGCAAAGAAAGAAAGAAAATCTTCCAAACTCTCAGCTCTTCCACTCACACTCCTCCCACACAGAAGAAGAAGAAGAAGAAGAAGAAGAAGAAGAAGAAGAAGAAGTTAGTGGTTAAACATCAGCTATTAAACATCATATTTGTATTTTTGTGCAGCTGAAACATGTTTTTGTAGATGCAAAATTAAAGAAAACATCATTCAAACATGTTTTATTTTTCATATTCTATCAAATGTTCTGCTGGATCATAAAATAATGATAATAAATGTCTGTTTTCTCCATATATAAACTCTCTGTTCTCTCTCTTATTGCTTCATTAAGGATTAACCAAACCAGATTAATTATGAGTCAGAATATGAACAGTACAGTATGTAAAGGGTTAAAGCTCATTTTAAACCAGCAGCAGAACAAAGTGCTGAACAACCAGAAACATGAAAGCAACAGAGAGACTAGTGTGTAACTGGTCAGCAGACCTCAGAGGCCTTCATGCCTCATGGTTGTAAAAGATGGGAGAGAAATGTAAGAGAGAGTCAATCTAATGATTTATATGTAGAGAGGAAAAGTTTTATAATCAGTCCTAAAACATACAGGAAGCCAGAGAGCCAGAGAAGAGAGGATAGTACAGTACGAGGGGGGGTGGGGGGGTGGGGTGCTCTCACTTCCTGTTAATAAATAAAACTGGAATCTTCACTTCAACTCTGTTTAGCAAATAGATTTAAACTGAAACTTCATCGACTTCTTTAATAACTCTAATTACTTCAACTCTTCTGCTTTAAAGGATCTAGAGGAAGAAAGGAAGGAAGGAAGGAAGGAAGGAAGGAAGGAAGGAAGGAAGGAAGGAAGGAAGAGAAGACAGGAAGGAAAGAAGGATGAAGGAAGGAAGGAAGGAAGGAAGGAAAAGAAAGAAGGAAGAGAAGACAGGAAGGAAAGAAGAAAGGAAGGAAGGAAGGACAGAAGGAAGGACAGAAGGAAGAGAAGACAGGAAGGAAGGAAGGAAGGAAGGAAGGAAGGAAGGAAGGAATAGCGGTGAGGTTACAGATGTTGTGTGTGTGTGTGTGTGTGTTACAACGTATGATGACCTCATTCTGCGTTACTATAGAAACACGGCGCATTCTGGGTTACTATAGAAACATGGCGCATTCTGAGTTACTACAGTATAGAAACATGTAGCATTCTGGGTTACTATAGAAACATGGAACATTCTGGGTTACTATAGAAACATAGAGCATTCTGGGTTACTATAGAAACATGGAGCATTCTGGGTTACTATAGAAACATGGTGCATTCTGGGTTACTATAGAAACTTGGAGTATTATGGGTTACTATAGAAACATGGCTCATTATGGGTTACTATAGAAACTTGGAGCATTCTGGGTTACTATAGAAACATGGTGCATTCTGGGTTACTATAGAAACTTGGAGTATTATGGGTTACTATAGAAACATGGCTCATTATGGGTTACTATAGAAACTTGGAGCATTCTGGGTTACTATAGAAACATGGCGTTGCTGTGGAAACGGACCGGCTCATTCTAAAGGTAACTAAAAACACACAGATATTAAAGGGAAAGGTATTTTCTTCTATCTGAAACTCTTACTGAATATATTTTATTTCATTTCCTGCCGTGTCTTGATGCTGTTAAATTCTACACACTGCTCCTTTAACTCCCACTCTTTTCAATGTTTGAGCTTCAGACCCAAATTCAATTTAACCGAGTTCTCCAACTAGTGAAATGACTTCACTGTGAACATCTTTTTAAAAAGCTGTGAACCGTATTACACCTGCAAACACTCGCTTTGAAATGTTTCCTTTAACCAATCATGTAAGAGACGAGATGAAGAGATGAAGGTGTCACTTTAACCCGTCTCAGCATCGCCACTTAAACTGTCACACTACTTGTCACTGTTTCCATTTTACCACTTTAACTCGTCTCAGTGCTTAAACATCAGCTGTTAAATGACGGATGTGAAGTTTTAACTTGAACGTGTGTTTGAGCACTAAAGTGAGACTGAGTGAAATAAAACACAGACAATGACACTTCAACTACTTTCAGCAGCATTTAACATGTTTTAGTAGGAAGGATAGAAGGAAGGAAGGAAGGAAGGAAGGAAGGAAGGGAGGAAGGTAGGGAGGAAGGATGGGAGGGAGGAAGGAAGGACAGAAGGAAGGAAGGAAGGAAGGAAAGAAGGAAGGAAAGAAGGAAACTGAAACTGTCCCATAAAAAAAAAGTCCACTTTCACTTTTTGCTGCCACTTCATCTTCTACTCTAACAGTCACACAGATAAGTTTCATTATGCACATTTAGTAGTTTTAAAGGAGGTTACATCTTTAAGATTTTACTCAGGAGGGTTTTTAACAGGTTACTGACTATGAATATATATATATATATAATATTTATTATTATATTTAGTAAATAAATCATGATGTGGGCTTATTAGGAGCACACATGGGCTTAAATGGAGATATTAGATCTTAGGGAGGGAGGAAGGAAGGAAGGAAGGAAAAAAGGGAAAAAGGACAGAAGGAAAGAAGGGAGGAGGGAAGGATGAAGGAAGGAAGGAAGGAAGGAAGGAAGGAAGGAAGGAAGGAAGGAAGGAAGGAAGGAAAGGAAAGGAGGAAGGAAGGAGGGAGGGAGAGAGGGAGGGAGGGAGGAAGGGAAGGAAGGAAGGAAGGACAGATGGAAGGAAGGGCAGATGGAAGGAAGGACAGAAGGAGGGAAGGATGGAAGGAAGGAAGGAAGGAAGGAAGGTAGGGAGGAAGGAAGGACAGAAGGAAGGAAGGACAGAAGGAATGAAAGAAGGAAACTGAAACTGTCCCATAAAAAAAAAGTCCACTTTCACTTTTCGCTGCCACGAAGAAGGAAGTTAGGAAGGACAGAAAGGAAGGAAGGAAGGAAGGAAGGGAGGGAGGGAGGGAGGGAGGAAGGAAGGAAGGAAGGACAGATGGAGGGAACAGATGAAACAGATGTAACAGATGAAAATCCACAGTAACCTTCCTAACACTAAACCTGCAGTTTAGCCTGCGAACATCTCTCTTAATTCAAACCTCTGAATCAGATTTCTAGTTCTTCTGTTTTAAAGCTAGCACAACGTTTCCTTCAGTTTGCTTTAATTAATCATAACGAGTTTCCTCCTGAGTGTAAAAATAAGCAGGATAAAGGAAACGAGTTGGCATTGAGTCTCAGTCTTTACTTTGATATCTCACTTTACTGACAGGAAACACATCTTTACTCCTCTGTTTCACTAAATGAGATAAAAAACCTCAAATACAGTCATTACATGTCTGAGACACAGACTGAGAGAGAAATGTTGCTTTATGACAAATGATCTCACTTATTAATCATGTCAGGAAGGAAGGAAAAGAGGAAGGAAGGA